>NC_081560.1:86169520-86204042 GCF_022355385.1 Mustela nigripes | reverse complement strand
TCTTCTTTCTTCTTTCTTCTTCTTTCTTCTTCTTCTCCTTTTTTAAGATTTTATTTATTTGAGAGAGAGAGAGCGTGAGCATGAAAGGGGCAAGGGGCAGAGGGAGAAGCCGGCTCCCTGATGAGCAGAGGGCCTGATGTGAGACTTGATCCTGGGACTACCAGGATCATGACCTGAGCCGAAGGCAGTTGCTTAACCAACTGAGCCCCCCAGATGCCCCCCATCGACTTCTTCTTGACACATAGGTGCTTTGGCCCAAAATACGTTTTTTTCCTCCTTTTTACCAAACTAATGGCTCCTAAATCATAACTTCAACCTCTTGCACAGGGAAATCTCTTCTGTTCCGTTTCCCTTTATTCCCCATTAAAGCATGCGTCACTTTTCTAAGTCCCTCATTGATTGTAGTAATCGATGTTGATACCTATCTCTCCCTACCGAAATGTAAGATTTACAGAGCAAGGTTGTATCTGTCTTGTTCACCAGTTTTCCCAGGATCGAACGCAGTGCTTTGCATGTAATAGCTGTTCAGTTAATATTTGCTGAATAAAAGAATGAGTGAAGAATGTTCTTGGCTATACTGTAACAGAAACTGTGCTAAGAGACAATTATATTAAAATATTATGTGGCACATTTATTTAAATCTCAGGGAAAACTTAGAAGCATATTTTTTTTTTCTCAAGAGGTTTCTGGCATTTAATAATTAATCCATTATTCCTTTGGATCATGTCACTCCTTGACCTAAATCTTCCCCATCCAGTTGATGGGATCTGGTCCCTACCCACTTCTCTGGCCTTGTCCCATATCACTCTTCCCTTGTCCTGCTGCCCCTCCTGAGCCTTGAACATCCCCAGCATGGTCCTGGTTTAGGGACTTCATGCTAGTTGCATGGTCTTGTTGGACTGTTTTCCTCTTACACGTTCACATGGTGGGCCCTCCCATACTCAAGAAGTTTCAACTCCAATTTCGCTCTTCAGGGCAATTTTCCCTGCCTCTTCAATCCAAAGGAACCTGCCTGCCCTCAATACTCTGCGCCACATCATCCTGTTTTATTTCTTCACAGTATTGACCGGTGACAGGAATTATGTTGTTTTCGTACTTGTTTACTCTTCAGTCCTCAGTACCAGACTGTCAGCTCCCTGAGGGCGGGAACTGTATTGACATATTCACTCCCTGTCTACGGCAGCTAGCATTTTGGCACATAGAGGGTGCTTCATCTATAGTGACTGAATGCTTAAGCGAATGTGTTAGATGGGGCATTCATTCATCCTTTCCGTGGAGGGCAGTGCTAAAGTAGAACTCTCTGGGATGATGGAAATAGTCTGTGGACTAGACAGTGTCCTCCAAAGAGACAGAGCCATTAGGATACCTCTATATCTATCTGTCTGTCTGTCTGTCTATCTACGTACCTACCTACCTACCTAGACATATATAAGAGGAGATTTCTATAGGAATTGGCACATGTGGTTATAAAAGCAGGGAAGTCCCACAATCTGCCATCTGCAAGACGGAGAACTAGGAAAGTCCATGGTATATAATTCAGTCTAAGTCTAAAGGCCAATAGTGTATGTCCTGATCTGAGTCCAAAAACTTGAGAACCAGGGGCACAGATGATTAAAGGCAGGAGAAGATAGATGCGTCAGCTCAAGCAGGAAGGGAGAGTAAGTAATTCCTATGAAATACTTATTCCATTCCTCTACTTTAAAAATTTTTTTTTCCTATTAGGGGCCTCAGTGTATTGGGTGATGCCCACCAGTATTAGGGAGGGCCATATGCTTTGCTCAGTTCACTGATTGAAGTGCTGATCTCTTCCGGTAGTGCCCTGACAGAAATAATGTTTTACCAGGCATCCCTTGGTCCAGTCAGGTTGACACATAAATTAACCAGCCTAGTCTAAGTCTGCTGTGTCCCGTATAGCAAATACTAGCCATGTGTAGTTATTAGATCTTTGAAATGTGACTAGTGTACCTGAAAAACTTAATTTTGAGTTCTGTTTCATTTCAATTTGAATAGACACATGAAGGTGAGGGCCTACTCTAATGGACCCTGCAGCTCTAGAGAACCTGATTTAGGATGGGGGAAGGGCAGGGTCAGGAAAGGTCTTCTCAGGCAAAAACCTGTCAGTGGAGATGTGGAGGATGAGTTGACAGCATCCAAGTGAGGAGGAAGGTGGAGGAGGGAAGGCTGAGGGTGTGCACTTAGGGCACAGGGACTGGGAAGGACGTTTCAGAGAGAGGAAACAGAATGTACAGATCCCTGAAAGTGGAGAAGCTTTTTCAAAAGGGATTTTTAGTGTTGAGGAATTGAGATATTTTAAAGAAATGTTATGATATAATGACTTTTTATTGACCCATGGTTTATCTCATCTTCATATTTAAATTTGATGTGCAGTTAACATGTTCTGGTAGGACATGCGCATCAGAGGCTGTCCTATCCCAGTAGAGCTGCATTCCCTGAAGACTTAGCTAACCTTTCTTTCACTGGAGAGTCTTAACTTCTTCAGATTGTACCATGTCTTACAAGTAATAGGTTTGAGAAGTTTACTTCTCTGTAAGGAAGGGTTTCCTCTTATTTGGCTCTTTATTACTATTTTAAAGTTCAAAGAATGGACTGATTCCAGTTTGTTCTGTTTCTCCATAGACATCAAATATATCAGTATCTTTCTCTCTCTAATATATAGATAGATATAAACCTATCTATATAAAATTTAATAGACTTTCTGCTTAACTTTTCCATACTAAATAAGAGTAGAGATTTCCTTTCTCACACATACCAAAACATTCGCTACTTGGGCTCAAAAGATCAGTAAAAGGTAGACAGTGAGTGAACTCTTGCAACTTTTAAATATAATTCAACGTCTGTTTTGTATTTTATCTGGATTCGTCATCTCCCAATGATTTGAAAGCTGTAGATCTGATTTTATATGCATATACATTTACTATATATATATATATATTTCCCATTGTGTTATGGTTCTTCACATTCAATACTGGGCAATGATTTCTACTTATCAGCAAGAAAGGATTTATAGTCTAAGAATGCCTAAGTGTAATTTTTTTTAGTAGGCTAATTACCACTTCTAGCAGTTGTAATTAAAAAAGAATCTTGCCACAGTTTAAGCTCCTTTTCCCACAGATTTACTCATTATTCACCCCTGACACCACTTTTTATTTTTTGCAGATTTTTTTTTTTTTTTTGATGAAAGCCAGTTTTCCTTAAAAAACATTTCTCTATTTTTCTATTTAGTTTGAAAGCTTGTAGATTTTCTGGACCAAATATTCTTAAAGATATTTATTGTGATTTACTAAGTAGAAATAAGACCTAAGACTTAGCACAGGAGCTGGGAAATTGGAAATTTTGAATTGTAACCTACTTTGCCTCCTATTGTGGGACTTAAAATGCTCTACTAAGAAGATGCTAATTCCTTATGTTCAAGGTGATTCTATATAGACCTCATGTATTTTCCTGATTTATTTTTAAGATTATTAAAATGTATTACTAATAGCTAGTTGAACTGGGTTTAACCATGACAGTATCAGAGATGTGTAAACTTGGACTTCTGTTACTATAAGAGGACAAGTACTGGTGCTTGTCCAAGGGACTGCTAAGTGGGGTGTACCACCATCTACCCTTTTCTTAAGCAACTCAGCACCACTCAAGACATTATTTAAACAGTCTCTGTGCCTGTTAATGATCAACCATGGGGCTGAAGTCAGAGATTTGAGCCTGAGTAGTTGAGTATAAAAGTCACCAAAATGCACATAGCAAGGTAATGTTGTAAAAAGTTAAGAAAGCACAAAAAAGGGGGAAGATTGGAAAATAAACTGTTACATAAATTGAATGCTAAGAAACCCATGGTAAGAGACTCACAAAAGAGTACTTCTTACAGAACAGAAAGAGGGGACCTCTGGGAACTGACAATGTTCTGGGAATTAAGTGCCAATTATGTCCTGGACCAATTATCAGTGCTTTTACTAAAGACAATTTTTAAAAAAGATTTTATTTATTTATTTGAGAGAGCAAGCATGCATGTGAGTGGGGTAAGGGGCAGAAAGAGATAATTGCAAGCAGATTCCTCGCTGAGCTCAGAGATTCACTCAGGTCTCCATCTCACAACCCATCAGATCATGACCTGAGCTGAAATCAAGAATTGGACACTCAACTGACTGAGTCACCTAGGTGCCCCTAAAGACAATTTATTTTAAGCAGCAACCTTGGAAACAAGCATGGTCAGATTTGATCCCAGACCCCTCTTCCTACTGAGTGCCCTTGACAAATCACTTAACTTCTATGAATCTCAACTTTCTCTTCTAAAATGTGAGGATAACTATATCTACTTCACAGGGTAATGTAAGGATTTAATGAGGTAATCAGATATGAGCAAAGAAGAGTTATTTCCCCATCCCTCTAACAACATCAGCATGCATTCCTTAGAAGTGGTTTACAGTGGTTAAGTGTTGGGTCTCTGGAATCAGACTGTTCAAGTCACAGCTCTCTCACTTATCAGCGGTGTGACCTTGGACAAGTTACTTGACCTCTCTGTGCTTCATTTTCATAATATGAACAATGAGGATATTAATAGTATTTTCCCTATAAAGTTGTTATGAGGATTAGAAGAGCTGAATCTATTAAGTATTTAGGACAGCACTTCAGCACAAGTAAACATTTAAGTGTTAGCTAAAAATGTGCAATAGTTTTGGATTCTTTCTAGAAGTGATTCCTTTTGTGTTAGGTTATATTCACCTAACTGGACAGGAAGACACGGTAACAGTCATGCCAGCTGTGGGGTGAGTTTCTTGTAATTCTGTTTGGGGCGACACTGCCTGCTGTGGACAGGTGGTGGTGGTGGTTCTCCTTCTAGCTAAGGGCAGTTCTGGGTGAGGGCCTCTAGAGCCAGCAGCCGGGCTATCTTGCATCCAGCCTTTGTTACTGATTGTTACTGATACTGGGCAAATTAACATTTCTGACTGTTCACTCCCTTGTGAAATGGGGATAATTTTGGCCTCTGGGGGTGGTGTGAGTATTATATGTGGTAATTTACCTACAGGCCCATGTACCCCACACCCAGCCCAGAGCTTCAGAGTAACGATTATTATTACATCAAATATATATAACAGTTGGGCCCTCGGGGGGTTCAAAGGAAGGAAAACCAGGAGGCAGCTAGAAGTGGGGCCCTGTGTGAGCTCGGTCTGGGTAAGAGGAAGAAAAACAATCTCTTCCTTTTGCAACCTAAATGACTACAAACGTCTCCCCCTGGCCCCTGTCTTTCGCACCCCCCCACCCCCAAATAGGCAAAGACACCATTCTTTTCAGTTTTATAATCTACTCATTTCTGTAGGTGCGGGTTTATCTGGGCTTGGTGATAAGCCAGGGGTGGGTGGGGAGAAGCATTAAAACCTGGCAATCCAGCTCCCCCATCTCCGGATGCCGCAGGGCTCCTGCCAGCCGTCCTCGGTTAAAAAACGTGCTTTTTATTTCACTTCCCCGCAGTCTCCTGTGCAGCAGCTCATTACCACCCGCTTCAATCACCCCTGCCAGCATCTCCCCAGAACGTTTTCCCCTTCCCCCATTTCAGGGACATTGGTCGTAGCTGACATTTAAAGGAAATAAACACGGATTTTAAAAATTACAACCTTCTCCGCCTGAAGAACCCAGCAGCAATGAATAACCGAACAGTCCAGCGAAGAGCGCCTGTCGGGGCTCAGCTCCGCCAACCCTTCCTGCCACACAATTCCCCCACACCCGAGCAGCACAAATCACCATTTCCAGGCACCACTCGAGGCTGCCAATTCCACTTTCGCTTAATCTCATTTAAAATCCGGCTACAGATGAGGCTCTGTCGCTGCGGCGAGGAACCGGGCGGGGGGCAGCGGGAGGGACGCGAGGCCTGGATGGGAAGGGAGCGCAGGGGCCCCTCGCGGTTCGGGGCCGCGGGCGGATCCCCAGAACAAGCGCAGGCCGCCCGGGCTCCGAGGCGGGCGAGCCCCGAGGGGCGTGGGGGCGCAGACGGCGCAGACAAAGAAGCCGCCGCCAGCGCCGGCCCCACCAGCCCTCTCCTTCCCCCGCGCCTCCTCTCAGGAAAAAGAGGGAAATCTGAGGGCCAAAGGGGACGGTCTTCTCCTTGTGCTCCTCCAGACAGCTGGCGGGAGGTTCTCTCTCTCCGAGGTTTCTCTGTCCCTTGCTGTAGATTGGCGGCCCCCGTGGCCCCCAACAGCACCCCCAGACCCACACCCTCCTCCGGATCGCGCCCCTCGGCGGTCCTTCCGGGGGGGAAGCGCGCTGCTGCGCTGGGACCCCGGGAGGTGCACGCCCCGCGTCTCCCGAGGTGCGGGCGTGCGAGCTCGAGAGGGCGGGGGCCGGGCGGGCGCGCGCGGGGCGGTGCGTGGGGGCGGGGGAGCGGCCGGGACACGTGTGGCAGCGGCGCGGGGGGAGACTCGGCGCCCGGGGCTTTAAGAAGGTGTGGAGGGGGGCGGGCGCTTTCCCAGGCCTGGCCGAGGGGCGTCGCGCAGAGGCGGCGCGGCTGCGGCGGCGCACGGAGGCGGCGGACGACGCGCTCTCGGAGCCCGCAGCCCGGGTCTCGCTCTCCCGCGGCCCAAAGAAACTTTGCGAGCCGCGGTCTTCCGCGGAACTCCGGGGCTCCGCGCCCGAGCCCGCTCTGCTCGCGTCCGCCGCCTCCTCGCCTTCTCTCCGCGTGGCTCCTCCGTCCCGGCGCCTCCCAAACTGAATGAGCGAGCGGCGCTCGGGGCGCGCGGCGGCGGCGGCGGCGGCGGCATGGAGCGCAGTTGCTGGACCCCGCGGACTTTCCTCCTGGCGCTGTTGCTGGGGGCGACGCTGAGGGCGCGCGCGGCGGTGGGCTATTACCCCCGCTTCTCGCCCTTCTTTTTCCTGTGCACCCACCACGGGGAGCTGGAAGGGGATGGGGAGCAGGGCGAGGTGCTCATTTCCCTGCACATTGCGGGCAACCCCACCTACTACGTACCGGGACAAGAATATCATGGTAGGTACCGCAGCGGCTCCGCGCTCGCCGCCCGGCCCGGTGCGCCCGCGAGCGCAGCTTTTTATCCCTTTCCTTCTTCCAAGGGGCCATTTAAACGGGAGCCAGGAGAGCCCTTCCCTCAACCTTGCGCTCTGTGGAGGGACAGGGAACAAAGTTAGTGAGGATCGAGTCGCGAGTTGGGATTTACTCGCCACACAGTACACGCTCCCCTCACGCATCTCCTCGTAATAAGCCCGTTCTTGGGGGGAAACGCCTGAGAATTGGGGGTTGGCATCTTTCCCTCCTCACTCCTCGTCCCTGCCGCTGACACGTTTAGTGGGTCCGTGCGTCTTGTTTCCCTAACCCCGGGGCTCGGATTCCAGACATTTGTCCTGCCCGGTTCCCCCTGAAGGGTGGCGTTGGGGCTGGCGCCAGGCTCTGCGGACGGGCTGGTGACAGACTGGCGCGCCCCGGTCCCCGGCTGCCCCGCGCCGTCGCCTGCCCGCTGCAAAGTTCCCGCTGCTCGCCAGCCAGGATCCCCCATTTCATCCAGTGTCCAACGGCCCTCCTGAAATGGAGCGGCTGCTTCCAGCGCTCTCTGTGCTTTATGAAGTGTCCCTTAAAATGTCCGTAATCGATGGTTTTTTAACAAATTCCTCCTACTTTTAACGTGCTGCTTGTTTTTAAAGTGATCTCTGTGTTGTGTATTGATGACTTTGTCTTTTATCTGCACAGCTTTAATTTCCAGGTAAGGGCTGGAAGCCCCTTATAATTTAAAGGTATCTTAAAAAAAAAAAAAAAAGATCGTTATGGAGCCCTTCATCGAAATTAAACGTTGCTGAGGAAGTAAAATATAGCTCCAAGAAATAGAATTTTATATGGTGCATGCATGTATTTTAGCTGTTTTAAGCTAGTAAATCGAGTATGTGGGGAGATAAAGATACTATTTTCTGTTATTTCCTCTGGCACTTCTGAATATTTCACTTCCATGGTGTTTCTAAGGTGGGACAGGCACCATTTGATTAGAATTTCAAGGCAAAAATACTTACACCCAACCAAATAGAAACTATTGCCTAGTAATCTCATGGTTTCGATGTCTTGTAGGCTAACAATTATTGACATAGCAGGAGATAATCCACGGAGCAGCTGGCATTTCAGATAAACATGCGTGTAAAAACGATAAGAGTCCTTAAGTTTTCTGTTTTCTGAAAAACACCTTTGTGTCTACACTAAAATGTTTTACATAAATAAATGCTTTCCGGAGGTTTACAAGAGTGCTTTTACAACTTTCTTGTGGCATGGTGGCAGCCTTGTCTGTAAAGCAGGAGTCTAATTTGGTGGAATTTTAGACTTTGAAAAATTAATTGTCTGTAACTAGTCCCTTCTTTAATAAAGTGTTTCCCAGGCTCGCTTCCCAAGAATGTTCTGGTGTTTTTTAAGGTCCCGGGACTCCTTAAGTGGCAAGACCAGCCAGTTTGATGGTAACCCAGACCTAACCCTAAGACTGATTGATTGAGCTTGTCACTTGGTATGACCCTTAGCAAAGGTGCTTGCCTGTCATTAGTTCTAAGTGAGAGTGGTAGGTAAGTGAGCCTGAGCTGGGCTAAAAGGTATGATTTTCAGGTTGTGATGGAAGACCATGTGATAATACAAAGCCCTGTTATTTTTTTTTCTAATGTTTTTCACATCCTTTGTAAGATGCTAGCACAGAAGAAAACTTAAAAATACTAAAATGTGACCTAGACTTTGCTTTCGCTATAAAGCTAGCAAATACAAGTCAGCCAAAGACCGACCATAATCACATCCCTAAGTCTGAAAAAGAATGAGTGATAGAGAGTAAGAAAAAAGTGTAATACTTCAAGTTGGACATTGTGTGGGAAGCCTCAATTTCTTCCACTTTTCTGCCATCAGAAAAGGTAGAGAAGTTTTATTATGTAACTTCAACAAGGTCAAATTGTTATAAACGTTGAGAACTGTTCATGTCATATTTTAAATTCCCATTATCTGTTTTATCAAATACTTAGACTTCGAAATTGCCTGCTTGAAACAGGCCTTCATTAAGAGTTTTTCCCTGATAAATAAATAAAATCTTTAAAAAAAAAAAAAAAAAGAGTTTTTCCCTGTAAAATGTTCGACAGATTGAAGAATTGTTTGAAAACGAAGTGATGCTTTCCGGTGTCTCTTTTTCTTTCAGATTTCTAAAAATAAACCTTAAAATTAATTGTGTAGCATCTTTAGGAATTGAACTGGTAATGGAAAAACTTAACCTAATACACATTTCTGATTGGCTCATTTTATGAGAGACCAAAATAGGAGGTCATTCAGCCAAAAATTTTTAAAGCTCAGAAATCTGTAAAATATTAGCTTGAGATTTTATTTCTAACCTTCTCAATCTTTAAAGGTAACAATTATATCAGAACAAATCAGTCTTATCTGTGATTTATGTTGAACTCATCCCTTGGAGGAATGGTGTTTGGGTACGGCTGATGGTTGTCACCTTCTTTACCTGAGAGAATGCATTGAGATAGAAGTGGTATGTCCCTAACATGGAACATGACTGTAGATCAGACTGTGTCAGCTGCCCCTTGAGATTTTGCTGTGTGACAGAGCTCAGCATGTGAAATGGAGAGGCAAATGTCAGTCTAGTATAAAAGTGGTTCAAAATTACAGGTCTCTGTATATGTCATCTTTATTTAAAGATTTTATTGAAAATCGTTTGGGGTGCCTGGGTGGCTCCATCAGTTGAATGTCTGCCTTCCGCTCAGGTCATGATCCCGGGGTCCTGGGATCCAGCCCCAAAGTCAGGCTTCCTGCTCAGTGGGGAGTCTCCTTCTCTCTCTCCCTTTGCTCCTCTCTCTGCCTCTGCTTGCTCAAACACTCACTCTCTCTGTCCTCTCAAACAAATCAATAAAATCTTAAAGAAAACCTTTTCAAAAACAAAAACCTAATACTAGAGCATTTGAAGCTTGCATGTCTAACAGAATTGTCATATATTTCCAGCATTTAGTAGATCTATGTATTTGCAGTTTTGGCAACTCTATAAACAGTACGTGGTTACTTCTCCTAGTTTTCATCCTAAAGGGTGTCATTTGGTACCTCTGTTGTCATCTTCTTATATCACTTTTTTTCTTTTATTCATTCTTCATTAATTAGTGAGGGAGAGAGTTGGGGGGAAGGGAGAAGGAAGGGAGCCTGAGGCAGGGCTCAATCTCAAAACCATGAGACCGCGACTTGAGCCGAAATCAAGGGTTGGATGCTTAACTGACTGAGTGCCCCATCTTCTTCCATCTTTTAAATTCTGTCATCTATGACTTTCTTGAGATGGTATCATTAGTCACAGTGAACTATGGTGTCCTTGCATGAGTATACCACATCGCAGAAACTCAGCAAAAGGAGGTCTTATATACATCATGTTGAATTAGAAAGGTCTTGGGATCAGAACCTCTTTTTATTTTAAGAATTTACTGTTTTTGTACAAGTCCCAAAACATGGTTGGTTTCCACAACCAGCCCTGAATTTTTTTGTAGAAGGTTGCAAATAACAAGAAGATAGAAAATGGAAACCTAGCTGGTCTAGCCAGGTGGCCATTTCTCTTTCCCAGACACGCCTGGCAATTCCCTGCTCCTTCTGCTGGGGACCAGGGCAGTATTGTGAAACATACAAAGGTCGAGTTGATGTCTGCACTTTTCCTCTCCCACAATAACCCCTCTTCCTCCTCTTTACTCTCAGGTATCTACCTATCCATTTTTGTTTGCAGCCTCCTCCCTCAACTGATTTGTAGAGAATGTGACTCATCAACATTAAATTCTCCCACAGTCTTAATTATAATGGTAGAAAGTTGTCCCCCCCCTTTTTTGTTTGTTTAGAAGAATTTTAAACATCACTAAGCAGGCAGATAATACATTTTGGGGTAGAAAGACTTTTAGAAACCCTTGAAATCATGTAATAACCTACCTGCTCACAAGATTGGCTTTACTCAGCCACCATCAGAGAGGAGAGGTCAGACATTAGAAAAAGCATCTGTGAAAGCCAAGAGTATGTAAAGGAGTCTATGGAAAGTGCCTGAGCTCGGATAAGACAATTTATCTGAATCCAGAAATAGACTAGAATCCCTGTTCTTAAGGGGGTGTTAAGGTGGAGGAAGTGTTCTCTTATAGTGAAAAAATGTTCTAAAATATTGGTGGGGGTAAAAAATTCTCTCTTAAGCAGAACTGAATTATTGATACGGTATAATGCTTTAAAAGGGGGATTGTATTGTGTTTCGTAGCACGGTTGGTAGTTCTTGCATGCTATGTTTCCATTCCATTATTTATTTAATCATTTTATGGGGTGACTGCGGAAATCAGCTCCTGCTGCTAAAACTGAGCATTAACCTAAATGTAGAAGATATAATTGGAGAAAGAGCACTTTGTTGTAACCATTGACAGTATCACTAGTATAAATATATGTGTTCTGGAATCAACCAGTTGCTATTTAAAAATCACTGTTCAAAGGCATTGCGAGGTAATGACCTTTCAAATATAGGAATGATATATGTCAGACATAATTTTCGGTAATATACTCCAAATAAAATTCTTTTCAAAGGAATAGTATTATCATTTGAATTAAAGTAATCTCATGTTGCTAAGGTAACTGTATTGTTTGATCAGGTGTGTGGTTATTTGTCCTTTACCTGTCTCAGATTCCAGAATCAGCACATTTAAACTCTAAGGATCATTTCTCTCTGTAATTTATAAGTGAACTTCAGTGGTGTCCTACTTGTATGTGAAAATCAACTGTTTTAAAGCATTTTGCTCTGCTTGTTGTATATTTCATCTCTCTATAGTTTATTTCAAACATATTTTACCTATGTGGTTCAGATTATTGCTTACATCATATAAATCTTGCTTTATATGATTCTCTCCAATTTTTATAACTCTTTATTTTAAACTACTGTTTTTATTTTCATTAAAAATATTAAAGAAAAAATAATGTTGCATAATTGTAATCATATATTTTTGACAGAACTATCTTATTCCCATATTTTTTTCTTTTCACCTTTAAAAAGTAGGTGATAAGCATTGTGACAAGATTTTAAAGTCCACACTATCGACTTTGAAATTTTTTCATAAATTAGGGGTGCCTTGATGGCTCAGTCAATAGAGCGTCTGACTCATGATCTCAGGTCTTTAAAAGAGAAAAAAAATTTTTTTCATAAATTAGTTCATTCAAAAGAATAGATCTGAAAGTATTCTTTTTTTTTTTTTTTAAAGATTTTATTTATTTATTTGACAGACAAAGATCACAAGTAGGCAGAGAGGCAGGCAGAGAGAGAGGAGGAAGCAGGCTTCCTGCTGAGCAGAGAGCCCGATGCGGGGCTCAATCCCAGGACCCCGAGATCATGACCTGAGCCGAAGGCAGCGGCTTAACCACTGAGCCACCCAGGCGCCCCTGAAAGTATTCTTTTATATTTTCCCTCTCTGGAATTGATCAAATGTATAGAATGACCTGGGAACCTTACATTATCAATTATTTAGAATGTATTGCATATTAAGCCATAACTGTTCTTTTGATTATTTCAAATACTATGTCTTTAATGTTAACCGATGGTTGCTGATGTATTGAACTCTTAATATTTCATACAATCTTTACATTTGAAAAGCGTAAATAAATTGAGTAACCAGCACTTTTTGAACACTGGCATTTAAAACATTGTAAGTATTCTCATGCAAAATATCACGTTATTAAGCATTTTTAAAAGTTCTTTATGTAATATATGAATAGCAAAAGTGGGTGGCCTTACACTGTGTCAGGAAGAGAAGGTAGGTAGGCATTCTGTTAGAATGGAAGGTTCACTATGAACAAAGAGAAATGATTAAGGCTTTGTCTGAGTAACGACATAACAGAGATAAAAAGAGAAATTCATTTATTTAAATATTTTGGTTTCAAGAAACATTTGGATGATTAATCTACTCCACTGATTTTAGAGTGATTTATTAAACAACCAAACTGTATAATTTCCATCTTATTGAGCTTAAGCAAAACAGTATTAAAAACACATTTTCAGGAATTGGAATTGAATTCTCAGATATGAAGCTTTCATAATGACTGTCCAGACACAAGAATGGTGTATTTTTTCTAAAAAATGAGTCTTGGCTGTCAGGTAATTCCCCCTGAGGTGATCTTACTTTGGTTTCAGTTGTATAGCTCAGAGAGTCATTTTTGCCCGCGTATCTGCCATGCCCTTCTCATTGAAGGCAAGAGAGCCTCTAAAGGATTGAATGCTGTGCCTGTGGGTTAACCAATTATTTCTAAGATATGCTTTGCTAAAAGTATACATATTTTTTTCCTTCTTTATTCAATCTCACGTAGGAACCAATGTAACACCAGATGTAGGAATGTGTAGAAGGATCAGTACGAACATATACAGATGTCATTGTGTGGTTTAAGGCAGCTCTAATCATTCCAAAAACAAAATGAAGGTAATTAGGTAGCTTTTGGATGCCACAAAGAAATAGTCATAGGAACTCTGATTTTCCAAAGTAGACACTGAAACCCAACTTACCCTTTCATACTAAATTAACTTTCCGTAGAGAAAACTTTATTTGGAAGACAATAAATTAAATTTTATTGATTAAAGAAGACTTTGCCATTAGTGAAGAAGTCATGAGTATTGCCATTGATGTATACAGATGCCCACGTACCGAGTGACAGGAGGGGAGGACCATAGTTGACCAGTTTGTGCTGCACTCACCTCAGAACTGACTTTCTTTGCCTTTCCTGCTCTGTCTGTTCTTCCAGCTGTATCTCACATGTTCTCTCCCTTGGTCCTTTCTTCCTCCTCCTAAATTTTCTCATTGTCTTTCTTCATCTTCTCCCTTCCACCATATCACAGGTCCTTGCTTTTCCTCTCCTCTTTCTTCCCTTTTCCTGCTTTACCACTCTCTTCTCTTGTTCTTCCTGTTCTTTCTCTGTTTCCTTCTTCTCTTCAGATCTTCTGATACCATCTCTATTTTTCTCTCCGTTGACTATAACATGAAAAAATATCAGATTTATAGCAATTATCATACTCCTTGGATATTTGCAATCAGTGAATGTGTAGGCTTTTGTATCATTCTCTTAAAAACATAGTGCTGTGTTTCTGTGACACACACTTGCCCTTCCTTCTACACTGTAAAATCTTTTGGAAGAACGTTCAAGCCTGTGGCTGCTTCTGAGTCTGCCACTTTCCCGCTGTCCCTTATTTTGGCCAGACTATAGATTCTGAAGATTGTGCACAAGAGTATAGAAGTACACATTGGTAGGGAGTTATAGAAATTAGAAAACCGTGTACTAAATTAGCCTGAATCTGAGAGACAGCTCAACCTGGAGATTTCTGAATGCTTGGGTGCAAGGAATCTCATCTAGTAAACTGATGAAGGACTTTCTCTCTCATCACCTCAGTCACCTCAAGTCTTCTCATTTTCTTGCTGGTTTGGACCAAGGTTCATAACTGCAGTTGCCCAGGTATGAAATAGAGCTGCCATCTCTTCTGGTTGCTGGCATTTAACAGGTCAAAAAGAGGGGAGTAGGGGCCTTGGTCTAAAGCAAACACTAGATTGGAGATGTGTTGCTCTGAGGGGAGTACCATAGTCTTTCTTGAGCAAGATCAATTTTGTTGTTTTGTGGCATTGTCTGTTCCAGCTCAGAACTTTAAAGATGCCTTGGCGGAGAGTTCAGAGTTATTACACTACAAAGGACCATCCCAGGAGGCACAGCCACGTGGCAAGAGTTCAAGCTTTGGCAGCAAAGAGAACCGCCTATATATATCCTTTCTCTGCCACTTATTAGTTGCTTGCCTTCAGCAACTAAATCTCAGTTTTCTGATTCTAACTTAAAAATAATAATATTCATATTTCAGGGTTGCGGTCACCCACTGAGGTCATGCTTATGAGGTACCTGGTACCCAATAAGTACTTTTTCAGTAGTAGCTCTTATCATCTGGTATAATCACCCAGCATTAGGTAAGGAGAGTTGAAGCACTACTGTAGGAGCTGGGAGCCATTTATCCCATGCATGCCCATTTTATGCCTTGTCAATATGTGACATATTTCAAGAGAAATTTCATTTTAATTATTGAGGAGAGTCATACAAATTAAAAAAAAAAAAAAGAACAATTCCTCATTCAGTACATATGATCAGAAAGGGCTTCCCAGCCAAAATACATATATGACTTGCCTAGAATTAAGAGTTTTAGTATGGTTTTAGTCCAAACAAAACATTTATTAACTTAGCCCATTCCTAACTCAAACCTCCCTATTCCTAAATTGAGTATTTTTCTTTATTTAATGGTCCTAATAATGACCAAATTTTGTGTATTTAAGTATATTCTAGGAAAAATGCCAAGATAAGTAAATATTGACATCAGTTTAATATATTTTGTCAAATCCTATAATATGTATGTCTTCAGCCCCTGTGAAATGATTTTAAAATACAAAACTATTTTAGCCAAACTCGACTGAGAGAGATTGGTTTTAATAATGAACCCAGAGTTCCAGGTCCCCAAGGACTAATTGAGGAAACTTAGATCCACAAGCAGTTTGGTGGTGAAGTGGAAAGTCAGTTCATTTACAATAAAAAATGCACTCGTCAGTATAAAGGCTTTGGATGTCCACTTCCTTCTGTCTGTCTACTGGAGGAAAGTTTTTATGGGTAGGCAAGTGACTATTAGAGGTTGTTTGGGAGCTTGGAGTTAGAGGATCACAATGGCAGATTCCAGCATCCATCTAGGAAAGCTTTTCCAGCCAACTCACATCTGGGCTGGTTGACCTCTTCTTCCCTAGACAGTAGTAGAGGAAGGCTATCCTATTGTAGGACTTCAGAATGCCTCATTATGTCACACACATTGCTTGTTGTCTACTTAGTCCTTACTGACACTCCTTTTCTTACTGATTCTATTGAGAACCACTATGTGTTCAATTAAAAATACTCACCTCCAAGGCTCCCTGACAATACAATTTAGTAAGATGAAGTGGCAGTCTGCTGAATGGGATCTTTATAGAGGTTATTGACAAAATTGATAAAGATGATTTTTTTTTTTTCAAAAAGACTCCACAGATACTTGGGTTTTGCTCTACTCTTACCCATTTCCTCTAAACATGGTGTGGTAAACCATCCCGTGACCTTGAGGATGAGGGTCACGTAGTAAGTGGGGACCAGGAATTGGGAAGGAACCTTGATCTTTATTTTTTAATCTTTCTTTTTAGAAAGAGAGAAAGCACTCACACATATGCGGTGGGGGAAGAAGTGGAGGGAGAGGGGGAGAGAGAATCTTAAGCAGCGCCCAGTGTGGAGACAAACATGGGGCTCAGTCTCACAACCTTGAGATCATGACCTGAGACAAAGTCAAGAACTGGACGCTTAACCAACTGAGCCACTCTGGCGCCCCAAGAAGGAGCCTTTGTTATTATTTGTACATTTGACTAGCTATCCCAGCCCTGGATTATCTCTTCTGGATTTCTTTTATCTTAGGAAAAATTAGTCAGTTTCCTATTATGTGCACATGAATATAGTCCTAATTATTCTAAATGCCCAGAAAACCCAGTTTACCTTCTCTTTTAGGTCTGTCACAATTCTTTTTTTTTTTTTTTAAGATTTTATTTATTTATTTGACAGACAGAGATCACAAGTAGGCAGAGAGGCAGGCAGAGAGAGGAGGGAAAGCAGGCTCCCAGCTGAACAGAGAGCTGGATTCAGGGCTTGATTCCAGGACCCTGGGGTCATGACCTGAGCCGAAGGCAGAGGCTTTAACCCACTGAACCACCCAGGCACCCCAGGTCTGTCACAATTCTTGTATCAAGTTCTGAATTGCTCTGGTCTTCCCATAGAATTGCTTTCGGCCACTTTGGTGGAACTAGGATGTTATCTAAGATAGTTTTGATAATACATTTTATTTTATTTTATTTTTTAAGATTTTATTTATTTGTCAGAGAGAGAGACAGAGCACAAGCAGGGGGAGTGACAGAGGGAGAAGCAGACTCCCTGCTGAGCAGGGAGCCCAATGTGGGACTTGATCCCAGGACCCCTGGAGTCATGACCTAAGCCAAAGGCAGACATTTAACTGACTGAGCCACACATGCGTCCCTTGATAATACATTTTAAAAACATCCCTCAAGGTGTGCTACTTCTGCGGGTAGCAAAAATAGTGCATTTTATATTAACTTTTTAGTAGTGCTTTGAGAAGGTAACCTGTTCCTGGCCTTCAGTTTCTGAAGTTTCTAGTTTATGCTACTTTCCTTCACCAGACTGTTTCGAGATGGCCTTTTCTCTCCAAAATGCAGCATCACTTTATATAAATCCTGTTGACATTTAAAATACCTAGATGTGTGATATGGTTATGAATGTGAGCTCTGCCCCACCCTTAACCTTGCTTGTTTTGTCTGGCTCAGCCTCTAGGACTGAATCCAACATTGTCCTTTCTCTTGCTTGCTGTGTATTGACAGAGGAAACAGGCATTCCAGTCTTACCTTTAGGAACATATCATCTTTTTGTGTAGGCCACCTTTGTTATGAATGTTGAAATATCCTATGATCATAGTTCCAGTTCCTTTCTTACTTCCTTTTCTCACATAAACACTTCCTGCATTCTCATACTGGGGGAGAAAAAAAAAAGTTATACGTCTAGTGTTTGTGATGGAGCAATATACAGAGATTAGCGGGCTTTAGCCTCTTTTAGAAAAAGTGGCTTCACATTCCCATTCTAAGCACTGATACTATCAAAAAATAAAAAAGGCAACTCAAGGCCTTGGAAATAATAGCAACAATATTAATAGCAAACTCTAAAGTGGGACTTAGTGTGTGCTAGGCACTGATCTAAAATCTTTGCATGTATTAATCATGTAATTTTCACATCAACTTCATGAGGTAGGTACTATTATCCTCCTTTTATGGATACAGAAATTGAATCCCAGAGAGGTTAAGTGTTTTGTCCAAGATTTCAGAGCTGTTAGATAGGAGTGCTCAGTCTGTCTTGCTTTGGAATCCATGCTTCTAGTCGGTATACATTTATCTGTAGAAATCACTCTTGTTTCAGGAAAGGGGTAATAATAAGAAATGATAAAAGACATGTTAAGAAAGAAGAGAAAGAGCAGTAAAAACCAGTTTTGTTATTTAAAATAAAGATTGCAGACTTAAACCAGAGAGATGATATCTGTGCCAAACAAAGTCAGAATTTCAGTCCTAAATATTCATTGTCCAAGACACAGTTATCTTCTGGATATCACTTAGTACACTGTTGACCTGAAAGAGTTAACGTGCCTTCGAAGTATGATGACAACTAAAACTATAAAAGAGTGATTCACAGATTCTGTTCATATTTATTTATAACCTTTTGATGAACGTAATTTCTATGAAGATTTTTTTAAAAAGATTTTATTTATTTATTTGACAGAGAGAGAGGGAACACAAGTTGTGGGGGGGTGGGGAGAGGGAGAAGCAGGCTTCCCACAGAGCCCGAGCCCGATGCGGGGCTCCATCCCAGGACCCTGGGATCATGACCTGAGCCGAAGGCAGATGCTTAGTGACTGAGTCACCCAGGTGCTCCTCTATGAAGATTTTTAAGTAAACAGCAAGTTTGTTCTCTAATAGATGTTTGTTCATTAATAGAATTTAAGTAGAACTAGAATAGAAGAGAAATACAAGGGCAGAATGTTAAACTGAGGCAGAGAGATAATTCAAAAATTTTTCACTGAAGTTTCTTTACTTGTAATGTATTTCTTCCTTCAAGAAGTTCCTTTATGTGTTCTCAGATGGCGGGGATAGTCTGTGACATTGAGGGATGTGGCCCATTCTGAGTCCAGAGCTCTCTGCACTGTCTAACCTGCTCAGCTCCCACGGGATCATCGACACCAATGACATGTTTGTTTGGCACTTGGCTTTGTAGGGTTCTTTTTCATACAGGGACCTGATCTTTTTTTTTTTTTAATTAAATTTGTTTATTTTCAGCATAACAGTATTCATTATTTTTGCACCACACCCAGTGCTCCATGCAATCGGTGCACTCTGTAATACCCACCACCTGGTACCCCAACCTCCCACCCCCGCCCCTTCAAACCCCTCAGATTGTTTTTTCATAGTCCATAGTCTCTCATGATTCACCTCCCCTTCCAATTTACCCCAACTCCCTTCTCTCTAACTCCCCATGTCCTCCATGCTATTTGTTATGCTCCACAAATAAGTGAAACCATATGATAATTGACTTTCTCTGCTTGCCTTATTTCACTCAGCATAATCTCTTCCAGTCCCGTCCATGTTGATACAAAAGTTGGGTATTCGTCCTTTCTGATGGAGGCATAATACTCCATAGTGTATATGGACCACATTTTCCTGATCCATTCGTCCGTTGAAGGGCATCTTGGTTCCTTCCATAGTTTGGCGACCGTGGCCATTGCTGCTATAACATTGGGGTACAGATGGCCCTTCTTTTCCCGACATCTGTATCTTTGGGGTAAATACCCAGGAGTGCAATTGCAGGGTCATAGGGAAGTTCTATTTTTAATTTCTTGAGGAATCTCCACACTGTTCTCCAAAGAGGCTGCACCAACTTGCATTCCCACCTAATCTTTAAAAACCACTTTTTTTTTTTTTTTAAGATTTTATTTATTTATTTGACAGAAAGATCACAAGTAGGCAGAGAGGCAGGCAGAGAGAGAGGGGGAAGCAGGCTCCCTGCTGAGCAGAGAGCCTGATATGGGACTTGATCCCAGGACCCTGGGATCATGACCTGAGCCGAAAGCAGAGGCTTAACCCACTGAGCCACTCAGGGGCCCCTAAAAACCACTTTCTGTTGAGCTCATTCGAATAAGAAAAAAAAAGCAACTGCCAAGCATCCTCTTCTGCTCTTGACCTCAAATCATTCACCTCCTGCCACAGAGGGCAGAGGGCAGCCTTAGGCTTGTGGCAGCTGGGCCAGGGTGACATATGAGGGATTGCAAGGCCATCAGCGTCAAGTGCCCAGAAGCAGGGGCTGCCCTTGCCTGGTACTTAGATTCGTAAAGCAAATATTTCCTGCTTTGTCACCACCATAGTTTATCTCAGTTAACCTGCAGATCTAAACTGAGGTCCACTGACTCCTGGTGGAAACCAAACCAGGGAATGGAGGACAGATTCACGGGAAAGCTTCCTGTTTGGAGCCCCCCGAGGGGCTCAGAGGGCCTGAAGGGAGGCCCATGCTTTTCCCAAGAGAGAAAACTTGGCCGCATTGGACTTTAACGAAAGGACAGTGCGTTTTATAAAGATACTGCCCCCCAAATATAGAGAAGGTCTATATCTAGATGTTTCCTTTTCTCAGGTGGGCCAAACCAGATCATTTCTCATGTTAACCTTCCGTGGGGAGTTGTGTCAAGTTGTAGGTCTGCTGGGCAAGTCTGTGAGCCTCGGGTGTGGGACAGGATGCCGTTAAGACTGCTTTCCCTGGTGATCTGTCCTGATGCGGGCATTCAAGCTTTTAGAATATTTCTCTCAAACACAAATGGCTTCTCTCAGCCTTTGAACGGGAACTGTGAGGCAGACACTTCAATTCCAAATACATTGTGAAATACTTTAAACTTATAGAAAACTACAACCAATGAAATTCCAAAATTGGCATCACTAATGAGTACCCAAGGGATACCTATCTGTATTCATTGAAGTAAAATGTAAATGCTCTGGAGATCAAACTCTTCTCAATTATTAAAATAATACCCACTGGCCTGACCTGAATTGCTGAATTATTTTTGCTTGTTTAAACAAGTTTGTCCTGTCCCTACAATACAAGTTGTTCCCAAGCATGAAAACAGTGGAGGCCCTACAGAATAGGAAAAGAAGACACGTCTTGCATAAGATAAATGCTTGGTTGCCATCCTGGTGAAACAGCCATCCAAAAAAAAAAAAAAAAAAATCCATTACTTTGATTCAAGACCAATAAATGTTTCCAGTGAGTAAAAAGAATGTTTCTTCTTAGAAATGTTTGTCAGTGAGGGGCACCTGGGTGGCTCAGTGGGTTAGGCCGCTGCCTTTAGCTCAGATCATGATCTCGGGGTCTTGGGATTGAGCAGGGAGCCTGCTTCCCTTCCTCTGTCTCTGCCTACTTGTGATCACTCTCTGTCAAATAAATAAATAAAATCTTAAAAAAAAAAAAAAACAGAAATGTTTGTTAGTGAAAGAAACATTTACAATCAAAATTTAAGAATGGTTATTCAAATATTACCACGTAAAAGAATTTCTTAAGCTTTTATTTTGCCAATATAAAAATTGTCCCTAGACCTCCATTTTTACTTCTGTTGGAAAATGGACCTGACTTGCGAATTGATGAGCTTTATTAGCTACCAGAGTCTGGAGAGTGGTGGGTGTACCAGGATACTCTGGCTTCCAGTCATGGAAACCAGCTCTGGGTAACATGGGCTAAAGGAATTTATTAATAGAAGGTGGATTAATGGGCCACCTGGATGGCTCAGTCAGTTAAGTGTCTGCTTTCAGCTTATGTCATGATCCTGGGGTCCTGGGATCGAGCCCCACAAGTCCAACATCGGGCTCCTTGCTCAGCAGGGAGCCTACTTCTCCCTCTCTGCTTGCTCCTCCCCCTGCTCATGCTCTCTCTCTCTTCTCACTCTTTCTCTCTCTGTCAAATGAATAAAATCTTTAAAAAAGAAGAAGAAGAAGAAGGTGGGTTAACGTGCAGCAAGGAAGGAAAACCCAAATATTAGAAATGATGATAGTATATCCAGGAAGAGGGAGTGGTCAGTTGCCAAAGGAATTGAGGTGGTAAGGACCATGATTTTCTGGTTTTTCTGATAATTTCTGCCCCCCCCCTTTTTTTCTTTCTGATTTTGAGGCCTTTTTGGCCACACAGGATGAATCCTCTTCAACTCCTCTTTTTTCTTGAGTCCCTGAACTCTGTTCCCTGGGACCACAAGTCTCATGGTCTTACCTGGGGTCTGGCCTTCGCCCTTGGATGGTTGTGGAGTGGGAGGGATATCTTTGCAAAGAAGAGGGAGTGGGAGTGGGTCAGGCAAAACAGCAGATAACTGCCACAGTATTTGGCATGTATGTTTAAGAACTAAGATGTAGAATGACCTCTGGGGTAGTAAATGTGATGTTTATCACACAGGCCAAGTGGAGAAGCTGTGTTCTCTGGGGTGCCGTAGCATCCTTCCTCAGATGGGAAGAGTTTAGTGATTCTAGGAGTGGGGAGGGGGCAGATCCAGCCCAAGAATGATTTCTCATGCTTTTGTAGTTTGGTGAACATGGCAGATTCTCTTCTGAAAGCTGCGCAGGGTGGGTGCAGACTACCTATATGTGTACAAGAAGCCCAGCTTCTCTGGGGTGTGTGTGCTCCTCTTCAGTCACCCCTACTGACCTGCAAGGAATATCTGAGATAAACGAATGCGTATATGCCTCTCTTTTCATGCGCCAGTGTAGACAGACCACTCCTGTATTCACTAGAAGGATGTCAGAGTGTCTCTGTTGTTTCTCAGCGTGGCAGGACCAAAGTGCCACTTGTCCTGGTTCATCACCTGCTTCTCCTCGACGCACTAATCATTTGGCCTGTGGGATTTCGCCGTCTCCCAGTTTCTCCTTCTCTTCCAGGCTGCCCCTTCTCATCCTTTGTTGTGTCTTCCTTTCCTCCCTGACTCCGTGGTATTGGGGTGCTCAGCTCTGTCCTTTCTTCCTTTTCTCTTTTTCTTCTGCCCCATCTCCCTAAAGACGTCCTCCATCCCGATACTTTGAGGGCCATCTCCGTGCTGGTGAGTCCCACGGCTCCTGAGCTGCTGTGTCTTGCTCCCCATTCAGAATTTCCATGTGGTTCAGCATCTCCACGTGTTGTTGGCATCTCAGACTTAACATACCCCTCCTCCTGCCACCCGCAAGGGAGCTCCTCCCTCAGTCTCCTGAACTTCACTGTTGCCAGCTGAGGACATAGAGTTATTCAGTACCTAAAACTTCTTCCTCTGCCTGCCACCGCTGATCTATCCCTGAGTCCCGCTGGTTTTACACTAAGACCCATCCAGAAGCTGCCGTGGCCACCGCCTCTCACCTGGATTATGCCAGGCTCCGGATCGCTTGCCTGCCCCCCAGTGCTTGCTCACTTTCATTCTGATCTGAGACGGGCAGCCAGAGGGATCCAGCTCAAACCAGCACATCATTCCTCTGCTGCATACCTACCGCAACTGGTCCATTCCCCCACGCTGCCTAAAAAGCTGTGGTCCACTTCTGTGTTCCCAGTGACCCGTCAGCTTATCATCTTTACCAGCAAAGATGCCTACATTTGAGTGGTAAATTCTATCGTAATTTTTTTTTTTAAGATTTTTTTTTTTTTAATTTATTTGACAGAGAGAGATCACAAGTAGGCAGAGAGGCAGGCAGAGAGAGAGAGAAGGAAGCAGGCTCCCTGCTGAGCAGAGAGCCCAATGCGGGACTTGATCCCAGAACCCTGAGATCATGACCTGAGCCGAAGGCAGCGGCTTAACCCACTGAGCCACCCAGGCACCCAATTCTATCGTAATTTTATCCATCCCTTTGTTGCTTGCTATATCTCTCTGAGGGGGAAAAAAAAAGAAACAACTCCTGGTTTCTCTGTTACTTTTCGGACTTATCTTACTCTTCCCCTGAGACCATTAAAGCCTCTTTTTTGTTCCTCAAACACATATGGGCTCAGTCTCGTCTCAGGACCTTTGAATGTGCTTCCCCTGTTTAGCGTGCTGTTCCCCAGAGAGCTGCATGCTGCCGCCCTTCCTGATTTAGGTCCGTCTTCAAATTGTCAGCTTCTCAGTAAGGCCTTCCTGACCATGCTCGGTACCACTGTGGGCCCCCTCTCCCCTGTACGCCATCTCTCCCGAACTGCTTTGTTTCTCTTCATTGCTGCTATCGTCATCTTACATTTTATTCTTGACCATGCTTGCTTGCTGAATACCATCACTATAATGCCTTTAAGCTCCACCACCACAGGGGTTTTTGTCCTCTTTGTTTGCTGCTTTATTGCCGGTGCCTAGAATAGTGCCTGGCACATAGCAGGCACTTTAAACATTTTGGTTTAATGAATCAGTGAGTGAAAATAGCACTTGGGAACCCTGTCTAATCTCAGTTATGGTGAAAACTGTCTTATGAAAGTGGTAATTCTAAAATAAATAATGCAATCCAGAAGATTATTTATAAAGACTTTGTGAGTGTAATTCTAAATTTTGGCCTTTTGAATCCATGATAACAGTGTTTAAAAAATCTGAGAACCGTGTCTCTACTTTCCCACCCTACAAACTTACAAAATTCTCATGACTTTTGTGAGACCATGCAATGCTATTTTTAGCAGTCTGTTGGATTGGCTTTGCTTTAACTATATGTTAGCAAATCCAAAAAAGTTCTCATAGCAATTAGTGACTGCAATTATTAATAGAAACTATAATAGACTTGAAACTCTTATTCCCAGAAGCTCCTCTGTGCTGCACCATAAATAAATTTGAAGCAATTTTGATGAATGGGTAGCTAGTTTGTATTTAAATTTTCATCTGAATGGGAATAAATAATGGGAAGAGCAGAGACCAAAATAGCTTGGCTCCGTACTCCACAGATATGCAATCCCCTTATAGGAAACACACACAAAACCCTCAAATTTCTCCAAAGACTTCATCTTTTAAAAGAGATCTCTCTGAGCAGTGATGGATATATGAAAGAAATAGCGTCTGAGAACTCTGGATCTTCATTTAATTTCACTTCCGGATACCCGGGAAGTCGAGAGATCAGAGTTTCCAAGCTGGTAGATGTCAACATGAATGTTTTCAGGTGTTGATGGTGAGAATTGCTCGAGTCTTACGGAGAAGATTTGAAAAGAAACTTCCCACTCTGTTTCTCACATATTTGGATACTTTATGAGCCTTTGAAGTCAGAGGAGACTTAAATCTTTGGGAGTTGTGGTGACGCATAGCACAGAAGCTCAGGAGACTGGCTGGCTTCCTTTCTGGACTTCAGTGTTTCAAGCAGTGTTGTCTTGAGCATGAGACCACCTCTCTATGTCTCACTTTTCTCTTTTCAAAAATAGCAGTGATGATAGTATTTGTCTCCTAGGTTTGTTATGGAATGCCAGTGAGATAGTACATATAAAGAATAACACAATGCCTGGCACAATGATGTCATGTATTATTATTATTATTGTGGTATACTTTCTGATCTTTTCCCATGTAAGTAGGTCTATACTTACAGCTACAGGATTTATAATTTTTTCTCTTATTCTTTTAACATTATGTGATCATTATTGACATTTTCCAAAAACAGAACTTTAATGGCTACATAATATTCTGTTCTGTGCTTGTAGCATGATTTATAAAATTGTATGTTTGACATTTTTGGCAGAGTCATTTTATTTTCAATGGGGTGAACACTCTGATGAATACCTTACAGTTCTTTCAAATTTTGGCAAAATGCTTTCCCCCAAGTTGCAGCTTTATTTTTATTTTTTCATGAATTTTTATAGGTAGGTTATATTAATATACTTACAAAAACAGATAATCTTTCTTTGGCTTTCTCACAGTGCTTTTGTGCCTGGCCAGTCTCTTCCTACCTTAAAGACTAGGTAAATACTCACATAAACATTTTCCCTATTTCATTATATTTTAAGTAGTGGATTATAATAACTGGCATACATCCTTAAGTGTGTTGATCTCATTTGTTCGTGTTTCTTTTCATGTGGGACAAGTGGTTCCCTAGATCCACAGAGGCCCTCTCCGTTATTACAGTAACTTTCTGCCATCATCTATTTTGTCTTAGCTGCTATCGGGAATGCTCTTGAAAAAGAGCATATGCACCATATGGATTGAATTACTGCTACTGATTACAGTGGTTGAGTGCCTGGTGCCTTTCTGAAGCCTTTGGGGGACCTTTGCTTCTCTTGACAGGGTCTATTTCACTCTCCTGTACAGAACTTTTGGGGAGTTTAATATTCTCAATTGTGAAACACCAAGGGATCAGGGAGACTGCCCACCTCATGAGTGTATGCTTTTTGGTACCTGTTTTGGGGTATCAACCTTAAAGCATTTCTATCTAATCTTTTAGCACATATATATTATCTTGTGCCCACATATGATAGTAATGTGTGAAGCGTCTGCCTCTTTATCAGAGGAAAGATGGGTAAGTCAGAAAGTGAACGTAAAAGAAATGCAAACTGTACAGGGTTCTCATTTTTTCCAATTTAGCCCTCAAACTACTCCTGTTGCTCTCAACTCTCACTGTGTCTCATGAGCCTCTGTCTGACAGTGATGTTGTCTTTTATCATGGCCTTCTCTTTTCCTAAACCTAGTGGCATCACACTTCAGGAATCCTGAACGGATTCTGTCCCAAACAGAAGTCAGATGACCGATGCCAGTCATTGTGACGTGGCACCTGCCCTTGCCTCACCTGTGTTCCAGCCTCATCAGGGATCCTCAGCGGGACAGCGCTGTGCCTCTATGCCCTGGAATTCAAAGAAATACTCAGTGGGAAAATTTTAAAACTCGAGTTGTGAGATCCTATGAAATCTTCTTTGTCGTCAGACTGAGCTCTTCAGCTAATTTCTAACTCTGATCTCTTATAAGCAATCTGTGTTTTTATCCACATATATACACGTGCACGGATGGATTCAAACTGCACGCATGGATTCACTCAGCTCCATATTTCCAGTATCTTCACAGGCCAACAGATGAGGAGCTTTTCATCTTCGTTTAGTGGCAACATACTATCACATCGTGTCCTTGATATAAGTGTACTTGATCCTCTCTACTATTCTTGTTCGAGGTAATACAGACAGCAGTGCAAGAAATTGTTTTCATTTATGTTCATTATTTACTCACGGATGCCTAAATACCTTCACAGTATAAATAACTAGAACTGAAATTTCGGGTTCAAAATTTATTAACATTGAGATATTGATACCTACTGCCAAATTTTCCTCCAAAAAGATCACTAGTTGACATTTTGTTCAGCAGCCCATCCATATACTTAACGGGAGTGCTGGGTGATCTAATTCCTTTTCGTCTTTGCCAAATGTACCGGTTTGAAAAATAGCATTTTGTAATTATTTTTATTTCTTTGATTACTAGAGAGATCAAATACTGTTCTTAAATCTCATTATTAGTTTGTGCATGCATATATGAATTATCTGTCAGATCATTTGCTCATTTTTCTGTTTGTTTGTTTTTTAAATGATTTTATTTATTTGAGAGCGAGAGAGTGTGTGAGCAAGAGGACACAAGTTAGGAGAGCAGCAGAGGGAGAGGGAGAAGCAGACTCCCCACTGAGCTGGGAGCCTGACACGGGACTTGATCCCAGGACCCTGAGATCATGACCTGAGCCAAACAAAGGCAGATGCTTAACTGACTGAGCCACTCAGGCGCCCCTCATTTTTTTGTTTTAGGGTTCCTCTTTTTCATATTGAATTGAAGAAATCTTTGTTAATATTAGTAAATCCTTTTTGATATATTTTTTGAGTATTTCCCCCAGTTTGTCTTTTATCTTTTGATTTTTATTCGGTCACACCTATCAGTTGTTTCCTTTATACAGAGCAAGAATGACACATTGTTTGGTAGTATGGTCTCTGGAATCAGACATGTCAGGATTCTAATCCTGGTTCTGCAATCCCCCTCCCCCTTTTTAAACAGCTGATTCTAGTTGTTTGTGGTAATTATACTCTATAATGTCTCCCCAAACACTGAGGAAACATTAACCCATTGTTCCTGGAGGAAATATTGAGTTAGATTTCCATGAGCTTCTGGTTACATTTTCATCAACTGATTAATACACAACCTTGTTTTATGTGTGTTTCTGTTTAAAGATACCTTGTTTAACATACATTGTTGATCCATTAACACTGACCTCATGGCCTACAGCACTATATAACTCAGGCATGAATGAACTTTTTTTGTAAGGCACATCATAGCCTTCTTACACTTCGGGACACTAGGTAGCATTTCAGTATGGTGACTGAGCACCATTTTATACAGTGAAATCACCAACAAAAAGTAGAAAAATGCAAAGAAAGGGGGCACTACATGGATATTGAAAAGGATACTTGTTTATAATATAAGAGCAGAAATAGGAACAAGCAGAGCAGTTGTGGTGAGACTTGTAGGAAGGGTTTAGTGAACACTGAGCGTTCCTGCTGGAGGTGAGGAATTATTTAAACAAAAGGCCAGAGGTGGGGCTGAGTTTGGCAAGTCGGGCTTTGTCTCTGGGCTGCGGGGAGCCTCTGAAAATTGATTAGCGGCATAGTTGGACCTTGAAAGACTGTTTGGTTTTCTGGGAGTCTCCTGAACCTTGAGGGAAGAAGAGACCTGCTGGATCTGAGGACAGCTGGTGGGTGTGCAGCTTTGGGGTTGTCTGGGGGAAGAGCAAGCAACTGCGTAGATTAGCTGGTGTTCGGTGGGCCAGAAGGTGACAGAAACCCTTCACGTCCCTGGGAAGCTTTTCGGTTTCCTGTGGGGCTGTGTAAAGTGGCCTGGGTGGTGGAAGCCTGAGGAATGCAGACCAGATGCTAGGGTACTAGTATTAATGAAGGGGGAGTCCTCTAGCAGAGCGGAGAGGAGTATGACTTGATTGTTGGTCTGGGTGTGTTCCAGTTCTGCGGCGACCATTACTGAGTTTCAGTGTCTGCCCAACTACAGCGCTCCTCTCTCAGAGAGCGCGGGCAGAGCTCTGAGCCCATTACCTGGAGCAGAGTGAGCACTGAATATATATCCGGTGGCAACGAGGAGCCTGGGAGAGGTGATAGGGACCAGGAATTATGAAGGAAGGATGAAGAGGCTTGATTAATTGGGCATAGAGGCAAAAACAGGAGATAAAATCAGCAGGTCCTTCAACATCTGAGTTGAAGAAGAAATGGTGGAAATAGTGGCATTCGGAAGTTGAAATTTCAGAAAGATGTGCGGATTCTTAGGTTGTGGATTCATTTTGTGTATTCTTTTCCTTCGGGGGCAGAGGCGGGGGGGATGTGTGAGTTACTCTAGGGGAACCAAGTTTTCCAGAACGGGCATTCAAAATGTGTGTTAGGAAAATAAAGGAAGTTCTATAGCCAGGGGTTCTGGTACATTTATCTCTAATCTGAGGCATTCATTGTAAAAAGAATTACAATGGATTTTTTTTTGTATTTTAAATCTTTATTGTCATATGCAATGTACAACATAAATAATTTTTCATAATAAATTCTAAATCTATTATTTTGATTTAGTAAACATAGATATAGGTAGGAATAATTCAGATGCTGGGAATAGGAAAAGGGCCAAGAATATTGATTTAGATCAAATAAATTCTTATTTTCGCTCATGAAATTAAAGAATTGTTTAAATAATTTAAAATTTTACTTTTTGATATAAAATAAAATTTCCCACAAATATTGAATACTGTTCATCAAAGTGCTCTAGATTCTGTAGCTTTTTATGAAACAAGGGCTCTGTGGTGCTGGCAGGAAAGAGAAAAGGTCTGGGAATTGGACTGATCCAGCCAGGTGAGTAGGGAAATAATGAATAAAATATGTTACTGTTGCCATTAATATCAAGATTAATTTTCTAAGCCCAAATGGATTATTTAGAATGGAGCCCTGGCCTCTAAGATACCAAGAGACCAAGAATCAAAATATGGGACACAGTACTTAAATTACATAAAGATGATGGTTTCATTATACCGTTTCTATTCAGAGACATGATTTTATGAGAATAACACTATAATATTCAGTCTTATTTATTTACTTTGTCATTTAAAAAGGCTATAATGTATTTTCTACCAAGTATAGATGAAAGTGCTCAGGAACCATTTTGTTCACGTGGACCAAGGCAATTTGTTGATTTTAAATTCTGGGTTCTCTTCAGCACTTCTTGTGATATCTGAAGTTTTTACATTAATGTACTTTGTGTTCAGTAGCCTATGAGTATATCCATATGCACCATTTTTAAAACTCCCTCTAATTTTGATAGAAAAATATACATCTTAAGACATTTTGAAAAATTTGGCCCCAAAATCCATGAGTTTCAAAAGTATAGTGTGTTCCCATGAAAATGTGTTTTTAATAACATTTCTGTTTTACTTCTTTATAGTACTTCGTAGTTTTGTGTGGCTTCAAATAAATTATTTGTTCCTCACAATAAACCTGGTTATTAATAGTTGAAGAGTATGTGTGCTCTATGTACAGCTTACGGTATTGGTGTAACTTCGAATGAATGGCAAATCACTTAACTGGTCTGTACTTCAGTTTCCTCATCTGAACAAAGAGAGAGATTAACACACACTTGACCAGGTTATTTTTTCCTTCCTTTGTATTTATTGTGAAATATTTCAAACGTAGAGGAAACAAAAAGAATTGATTTAACACCAGATGTATGTAACAGATATGAATATTTGCCACATTTGCTCAGATTTTTTAAAAAAGAGAAAGAATAGAGATGTATTTTTACATCTTTTTATCCTCATCCCACTGTTACTCCCATCACAACCCATGTGACCTGTCTGGGGATAGCAGGGGGCTTGTGCCCACAAGGCTTATTCTGATAAAATAAAATAATAAAATAAAATAAAATAAAATAAAATAAAATAAAATAAAATAAAATAAGATGTAACATCTATGAAAACTCCTAACCTAGAGAACCCATGAACTTCATTAAGCCTTTGTTCACCTGTTTATACACTGGGGGTTAAAATCTTGGCTTTACTTATCTCAGAGGGTGACCTATCATTATGTGAAAATGTTTTGTAATCTGTAAAGTGATTCAGAAATGTAAGGCATTGTTATTATAATGTAGTTTTAAGGTCTATCTTGTGATTGCAATTGATTGTGGAAAAAAAGCAGGGGTGGGAAGAGAACATAAAACAAAGACAGGAAAGAGAAGGAGCACAGAGAGACATGCAGTAAGAGCAAAGAGAATGGGAAGGAAGAAGAGAGGAAAGTAGCAGAGGTGGGGGAGGGGGCAGGAAGATTGTCTTCTAGTTCCCATCACTGGCTTCCTTCTGCCTCCTATTCCTGGTGTTTCTCTCTCTAACCCAGCTAACAGAGCTGGACTTTTTTTCAGTCTTACCTCAGGATCTTCACTGGTTTAGGGTACTATGTCAGTAGAAGGTCTAGATGAAATTTTATAATATGGCCAGTTTTACCTTATTGTCACAGGCACATTCAAAGGTTTGTTTTTTTTTGTTTTTTTTTTTGTTTTGTTTTTTTTAATAGCAACTGCTCTAATCATGATCATTTTCTTTAATATAAAATGAAGTCATAAATTTTCACTCTCATTTACTTTTTTATTTTCTGGTTAGGTTATCATTTCAAAATATATTCTGTGACTTTCAGACTAATTCTTAGTTGTCCTGCTGTGTTTTGGTAAGGGTAGATCCATGAATTCATTAGCCTACCTAATATATTATTTATATTATAGTATATTCACAGACATGCATACACACATGCACACACATACACTTATAATGACTTCTAAATGGAATACCCCAAGAAATCTGCTTTAAAATGTCTTTTGGGAAGTATCCTCTTCTCTCCTTTGGGTTCATGAACATTCTGTATTATGGCTCTGGATACAGAGCCGAAATCTTGTACTGGTGAGGCGCCTCAGGACAGGGACTTTGTGGCAGACCACTGTTGGTGACAGCAAGCCATCGGCAGAGCCTACGTCACACTTGCTGGTGGTTGGAAGGGCAAGCAAGGAGCATAAGGAACAAAGACAAGGAAGGCAGCAGGGATAGTGGGATGGCAGTGTGGCAAGGGAAAGGGAAGAGACTGGCAAGTTGTCAAGGGAGGGGTGTGTGTGTGTGTGTGTGAAGATGATGTGTGGGAGGGGTTAGAGGATGAGACTAATTATGAGTAGAAGGCACCAGTGTGTGGTTGAGTTCAGGTGAAGGATAGCAGTGAGCAGGGAAGAGGGGGAGGAGGGTGTGGTAAAGGGAGTGGGGAAGTATGTTTGGTTGTAGATGTTTGGTTTGTTTGCTGAAGAGATTGCTTTCTATAAGCCACCTGCAGGTGGTTGAATATGTGAGGGATTAAATAAAATAATCCAGAAAAGAAGAAGAAAGAAAGAAAAGAAGGAAGATCATTTTTCAGAAAGAAGAAAGAGAACTGGGAAAATCTCTCCACCTAAATGTTTTAAAGTAAGAACTTTTATTCTGTGGTCTTGAGAAGACGGACAGAAAGACCCATTTCAGTGGGTCTTTGGGGCACTCAGAATTTAGAAAGCGTTACTAAAAAGTAGCTAATATTTTCTTCATGCTTCCTATTTAGAGATACGTTGTTAAGTACTTTATCTACATTTTCTCATTTAACTTTCACAACAACTCTTTTGAAGTGCTGTTTATGCACATTTTACACATGGAGAGATTGAGGCATCAAGAGAATTAAGTGACTTTTTAAGACCCTAGAATAAATATGTGGAGGACCAGAGTTCAGGTCCAGGGGAATGATTTCTAGAGCTTGGACTCACAATCCTAAATTACTTTTGATGCATTTGTCTCAAAGCAAAAAAACAGCTAAAAACCAAAACCAATTCCTTCCCACCCACACCCCCAACAAATCCACAAAAAAACAACTCAGAAATGAGTTCAGCAGCACATTATGCTTTTATTTGCCTTGTTCTTGGGCTTATGAAACTATATCATTGTCTATGATGCATGAGGGAATTACCTAGCACCTGGTGAGTACCTTACTCAGTCAGCTAGCTTCTCTTTTCTTTTCTTTCCTTTTTTTTTTTTTGTCTTATCTTGCCTATTTTATTGTTTATGAGCTGCCATAAGAATATAAGTAATTGCAAACAAGGTAGGAAGGGACCTAAATTCATTGGTTTGTGATTTCTGAGCCTTAGTTTAGTTTCTCCATGAGTAAAGCAAAAATACACAAATATTTCTCAGATGGTTGTTGCCAACCATAAATTTTAGAGGTTTTTTCCTTAAATTTCTTAAAATCTGAAGTGTAGTAAAATCATACAGTTAAGGGAAAAATGGATTAGTTCTTCATCAGGACCTGGGACTGTTGTAGTATATTATCTTAATTCTGTCTTCTCTCAAATTTGTCAGCCATTTACCTTAACTAGCCAAGAACATGGGTCTGTAAGATATATTTTCTATTCTTGTATTTCTTGCACAAGCAACATTTTAAATTCCCCTGTTCATTAGCACTTTGCTGATCAAACACGTAGTCCATATTTGTGTTTAAAGAAATTCATCTGCCCTAACAGTTTACATATCCATCTCACACACAGTCACCCCCAAAACACCAACTATCCGTAAGATTTTACCCAAGCTTGTTAGTGATTGCTAAAGAGCACAATTAGCTTTATGTAAAGAAAGCACCGTAAAACAGCGTTCTTTATTAATTACGTTCACTCTGCTATTTCTAGTTCTTTGGGACATAGTTTACAGTACTTTTTTTCTCTATGTAAAGAAGGACTTGAGGGGCCAGAGCAGAGTGGTAACTTCGGTGACTCGTAGGAATCTTCAAGGCAGACACACACATGAACATACACAGGCATGGATATACACACGCATAAATCTAGATAAAGATATGTAGACACAGTTACTATAAGCTAGATTAGTTTTTTTTAATAGCATTTGGTCAGTCTAATCCTGCTTTGGGAACAAGTTATATTTAGCAAGGATTCTACTATTTCATTCATTGTTATTCATTCACTTATCAGATATGCCAGGAACTTTCCACTCTTATGGAGGTTATAGCCAAGATGGGAGAGTCAGAAAATAATAAGTAAACAAAAAGTGTAGATGTTAGATGAGAAAAATAAAGCTAAAGGAGAAAAAAAGGCCAGGAAGAGGGATAGGGAAGGGGGGTGAGTCGGAAGGAAGGCTTCACCTTGAGTAAAGGCTTCTTTGAGTAAAGACTTGAAGGAGATGAAGGAGTGAGCTCTGCAGTGATCTGGAGGAAGAGCTTTTCTGGCAGAAACAAAAATAATCACAGGGCACCTGGGGTAGCTCAGTCAGTTGAGCGTCTGCCTTCAGCTCAGGTCCTGATCCCCGGGGGATTGAGCCCTGTGTGTAGCTCCCTGCTCAGCGGTGAGCCTGCTCCTTCCTCTTCCTCTGCCTGTCCCCCCTCCTCTGTCCTCTCCTCAAGTAAATAATAAATAATTTTTAAAAATGAAGCAAAAATAATCATATGGGAGCCTGCCTCTGTATTTGAGTCACAGCAAGGGTGGGTTCTGTGTCTGGGTGGGACAGCAGAGGGTGGTGAGGAAAATGGGGAAAGACAGAGGCACTCCTATAGCGTTTCATTGCCCTTTGTATGGACTTGAGCGGAAGGGAAACTTGTGAAGGGTTTGAGCCAAGGAGCAAGTCCATTGACTTTATTCCTTTAAAAAATTATCATTCTGTGCAGCCATCTAAAGAAATGAAATCTTGCCATTTGGGACCATGTGGGTGGAACTAGAGGGTATTATGCTTAGCGAAATAAGTCAATCATAGAAAGAAAACTATCATATGATCTCCCTGACATGAGGAAGTGGAGGTGCAACGTCGGGGGTTTGGGGGGGTAGGAAAAGAATAAATGAAACAAGATGGGATTGGGAGGGAGACAAACCATAAGACACTCTTAATGTCACAAAACAAACTG
>NC_081560.1:85657093-85849729 GCF_022355385.1 Mustela nigripes | reverse complement strand
TAATCTCACAAAACAAACTGAGGGTTGCCGGGGGGAGGGGGTTTGGGAGAAGGGGGTGGGATTATGGACATTGGGGAGGGTATGTGATTTGGTGAGTGCTGTGAAGTGTGTAAACCTGGTGATTCACAGACCTGTACCCCTGGGGATAAAAATATATGTTTATAAAAAATAAAAAATTAAAAAAAAAAAAGATAGGCAAATCTTTAGCTAGGTTCACAAATATAAATAAATAATAATAAATAAATAAGACTCAAAATCAGAAATGAAAGAGAAGTTAGACCTGATACCACAGAAATACAATGGATTGTAAGAGAACTGTGAACAATTATATACCAATAAATTAGACAACCCAGAAGAAATGGGTAAATTCCTAGAAACATACAGCCTACCAAAACTAAATCCTCAACATAATATTAGCAAACTGAATTCAACAATACATTAAAAGGATCAAACATCATGATTATGTGAGACTTATTCCAAGGATGTAAGATTGATTCCACATGTGCAAATCAATCAGTGTGATAAACCACAAACAAAATTAAGGATGAAATCATGACCTTCTCAATAGATACAAAAAAAGCATTTGGCAAAATTCAGCAGGCTTTATGATAAAAACTCTCAACAAATTTGGTATATGTGGAGTATACCACAACATAATAAAGGTCACATATGTAAAGCCCACAGTTGATATCATACTTAATGGTGAGAGCTGAAACTTTTCCTCTAATATCAGTAACCAGACAAGGATGCCCACCCCACCTTCATGAACCATAGTACTAGAAGTCCTAGTGGGAGCAATTAAGCATTAAAAAGAAATAAAAGTCTCTAAATCAGAAAGGAAGAAGTGAAATTGTCTCTATTTACAGGTGACATGGTATATATAAAAAACTTTAAAGCCTTCACCAATAAACTGTAAGAACTGGTAATCAAATTCAGTAACAATGCAGGATATAAAATCAATATAGAAAAAAATCAAATATTTATACATTAAAAATGAACTATCAGAAAAAGAAGTTAAGAAAACAGTCCCATTGACAATTATATCAAAAGAACAAAATACCTAGGAACAAATTTAACTAAGGAGGTAAAAGACCCTATACATTGAAATCAATAAGACAGTGATGAAAAAAATTGTAGAAGACACAAAAGGGGGACCTGGCTGACTCAGTCGATTAAGCACTAACCTTCAGCTCAGGTCATGATATCAAGGGCCCTTGGATCAAGCCCCACATGGGGCTCCCTGCTCAGTGGGGAGCCTGTTTCTCCCTCTCCTCTCTGCTTGTGCTCTCTCTCTCACTATCTGTCTCTGTCTCTCAAATAAATAAATAAAATCTTTTAAAAGACACAAATACAAAGATATTCTATGTTCATGGATTGAAATAATTAATATTTAAATGCTCATTTAGTTGCTACTCAAAGCAATCTACAGACTTAATGCAATCCCAGTTGAAATTCCAAAAGCATTTTGAATTTCACAGAACAAACAATCCTAAAATTTTTATGGAACCACAAAAGACCCAAAAAGCAATCTGAGCAGGAGAAGCAATCTGAGCAATCTCAGTCATGAGAAGGAAGAACAAAACCATAAGCATTACACTTCCTGGTTTCAAACTACCTCACAAAGGTATAGTAATCAAAACAGTATGGTATTAGCATGAAAACAGAGACATAGATCTACAAAGAACAGAATTGAGAATTTAGAAATAAATGTCAAGAATGTCAATTCATTTTTGACAAAAGAGCCAATATTGTACAATGAGGAAAGGACAGTTTCTTCAGTAAATGGTATTTGGAAACTGGACAGCCACGTGCAAAAGAATGAAACTGGGCCACTATCTTATGCCATTCAGAAAGGTTTACTCAAAATATGAATCAAAACTCAAACATAAAACCTGAAACCATAAAGCTCCTAGAAGAAAACATAGATGGTAAGCATCTTGACCTACAGTGATTTTGGGGGGGATATAATACCAATCAAAGGCAACAAAAGCAAAAATCAACAGGTCAGACCACATTAAACTAAAAATTTTCTTGATAGCAAAGAAAACCATTAAGAAAATGGAAAGAATCTATGAAATGCAGGGAAATAATTGCAAATCACATATCCAATAGGGAGTTAATATCCAAAATGAATAAAATACACGTAGCACCCAATGGCAAAAACAAACAAAAAATCTGATCAAAAATAGGCAGAAGATGTAAGTAGATCTTTTCCAAGGAATACATGGAAATGGTCAATGGATATGAAAAGGTGCACAGAATTACTAATCATCAGAGAAATGCTAATGAAAACTACGATGAGATATTACTTCACACCTGTTTGAATAGCTGTTATCAAAAAGACAAAAAATAACAAGTATTGGTGAGGATGTGGAGAAAAGGGAACCCTCATGCACTGTTGGTGGAAATATAAATTGGCACAGCCACATTGAAAAACAATATGGATATTCTTCAAAAAATTAAAAATAGAACTACCATATGATTCAGTAATTCCACTCCTGAGAATATATATGAAGGAAATGAAGTCATTATCTTGAAAAGATGTATGTTCATATTCTCATGTTCATGGCAGCATTATTTACAGTAGCCAAGACATGGAAACAACTTAAGTGTCCATCCATGGATGAGTGGATAAAGAAAATGTGATATATATGTACAATAGTATGTTTTCAACCATAAAAAGGAAGAAAATCCTACCATTCACAATAACGTGGGTTGACGCTGAAAAAAAAACAAACTCATAGATATAGAGAACAGATTGATAGTTGCTAGAGGTAGGGGGTAGGGAGTGGATGTAATGGGTGAAGGTGATCAAAAGGCACAAACTTTCAGTTATAAGATAAATAAGTTATGGGAGTATAATGTACTGCATGAAGACCATGGTTAGACTGCACAGGCATACCTCAGACATTGCAAATTCAGCTCCAGACCACCCCAATACAGCAAATACAGGGAAAATGCGAGTCACACGAATTTTTTGGTTTCCAAGTGCCTGTAAAAGTTAGATTTACACTATGCTGTAGTATATTAAGTGCACAATAGCATTGTGTCTAGAAAACAATGTACTTACCTTAATTAAAAAGTATTTTATTGCTAAAAAAATTTTATTGCTAAAATATGCTAAGCAGCATCTGAGCTTTCATTCAATCATTATTACTGATCACAGATTACTACAACAAACATATTAATAATAATTAAGTTTTAAATATTGCAAGAGTTACCAAAATGTAACATAGAGACACCAAATGAGCAAATGCCAATAGAACTTCCCTTGACACAGGGTTACCACAAACCTTCAGTCTGTAAAACAAACAAACAACCACATGTCTGTGAAGTACAGTAAAGCAAAACACAATAAAACAAGGTATGCTTATGTTGTGTGTTTGAAAGTTGCTAAGAGAGTAGATCTTAAAAGTTGTCATCACAAGAAAAAAATATTTGTAGCTAGGTGAAGTGACTGGATGTTGACTCAACTTACTGTAATCATTTCACTATGTATACATATATCAAGTCATTATGTTGTGTACCTAAAACTAATACCATAGTATATGTCAGTTATATCTTAATAAAACTGGAAAATATTAAAATTTTTAAAAATGGAAAAATAAGAAAAGCTATAGCTTTTCTTTATCTTTAGTGGTGCTAATTTAGAAATAGAAAAGCAAATTTAATTAAAAGACTTAGAGATCAATGAGACGTAGAAATGTTGAAAGGCTTCCTAGGTACTTTGACGGGTGTTAAAATAGAATTTAGTCATTCCTTGTTATGTGTAATTTTGTTGTTTATACAGTAGCACTTGTCATGTTAAGGTTGGTTTTTAGAAGGAAATTTCCTAAGGTTTGTCATGAAAGTGCAGAGAAATAGAAGAGCAACATGCAAAATTGAAATGAGCTGTAAATGACAACAGGCTCGAGAAAATGGGGTAACATTATGTGGTATTTAGTATTGTAATGGGAGGATCTGGGAAGCCTCGTTTTTCACACCAGCCACAGGGGATGTAGGAAAATAGAGATGTAAAAGGGGGAGAAGAGCCAAAGTGTGGGTGTCCCATGTACTGAAATCCTCACATTGAAAAAGCTAATTTTTTTATGTGTCTTATTAGCGTTCAGTTTAAAAAGATTTCCACCTGCAGTATGCCAAGACATAGGAGTTCTTACCTTCTAGGGATTGGTCTTGGTTTAGAACTTGTGGGGCCTTGGTATTTTTGTTGTGGTGGTAGTTGTTAAGCAGTGTAAGAATTCACAATCTTGGGGCACCTGGGTGGCTCAGCAGGTTAAGCATCCCACCTTCCGCTCAGGTCATGATCCCAGGATCCTGGGATCGAGACCCTCTCCGGCTCTCTGCCCAGTGGGGAGTTTACTTCTCCCTCTGCCCCTTCCCCCACTCTTGCATGTGCACACACACACTCACTCTCTTTTTCTCTCTGTGTCCAATAAATAAGTAAAATCTTTAAAAAGAAAAGAATTCATGGTCTTGGTCGAGGGCTGGTAATAATGTGTCACTTCCTTGTCCCTCACAAAAAATGGTTCTTGGTGAGGTTCAGAGCAGTCAAGGTTCTGAAGTTGCAAATCCTCAGTTTTAGCAATGCCACCAGCTGCTTCTATCAGAAGGCATAGTCAAGTCCTTTCATTAGGATTCTTCTTCCAGTGAACATCTACCCATCTCTCATGTAGAAATTTTGTCAGTTTAAATAGTTTATTAGTAAGCCTACAGTATTCTTGGAGTTATTTTTTGCAGGGACTCTTAAAAAAGAGCAGTAAATCAATTTAAATTGTGCTGCTCAAGGAAGCCAGTTGGGGTGAGGTGGCTCCCAAGGGCCACTTCAACTGCCATTTCCTGGTGAGTGATCGTTCTAGGAAGCTTAGTGGATAGATGAGGTAAATATATTGAGTGACAAACTGAAAAGTCACTTACTGTTGTTTTCAACAACTATTTAAAGTACCCAAGCGTATCAGTGCCTCTCTAGAATTGGTAATATAATTGAGTATTCCCCTAAATAGGCTTACAAATGACTTCCTAAAAGAGAGTCTATTTATTAGGCTTTTTCAACATGAGGATTTTGTTATGTGAGATTTTTCATTCATTGATAGACTAATTTATACATTTGACTATTTATTGATTGCACTTTGGCACTATTTGTACTGGAGGTGTCGAGGTCGGTATTAGAGATGAAGATAGAAAAGTCTGTTGTTTGCAGAGCTTCTAAAGGGGAATAACACCAGCAGCCATTAAACAAATTCATAATAATATTTCAGAAAGTGGCTTAGCACTATGAGGATAAATGAATGGAGTGTTAGGTAGCATAAGTGGAGAGTGAAATGATTTTAGGTAAGATAGTCAGGAAAACATAAGAACAGAGATCAGAATAATGAGAGACAATGATATATAAAAGTGTAGAAGGAAAGCCTCATAGGTAGAGAGACTAGCAAGAGCAAAGGCCCTGAGGCAGATAAGAAATTAGATTATATTAGGACCTTGTATTTATTTATTTTTAGAGAAGTGGGGAGGTGTAGAGGGAGAAGGAGAAGGAAAGAGAATCTTAAGCAGGCTCCACACTCAGAGCAGACCCTGACGTGGGGCTCGATCTTATACCCCGAGATGATGCCCTGTGCCAAAATCAAGAGTCAGATGCTTAACCGACTGAGCCACGCAAGTGCTCCTAGGAGCTTATAGAGCAACATAAAGATTTTAGAATTTATTCTAAGTTTTATGGGAATCCAGTAAGTAGCTTTTAGCGGAGGAGTGATGTGATCATACTTATATTTTAAAAATAATTATGGCTGCTTTTTGATAGATGGTAGAGGGTAATAGGAGAAGCAGTAGAAGGAGCTCAGCTCGGAGGCTAATGGTGTCATTTGATGTGCTTATAATGGTGTTAGGAACAGAATGATGCAGTGGAAAATGGACCACTTGAAGATATTGAAGATATTGAAAACTTAGGACCTGCCAAAGAAATGGATAAAGTGGCTGTGTTTCAACACTCATGTCCTATTGTTGTCCAGACAGTTGACTTTTTTTTAAGAAAAGATTTTATTTATTTATTTGACAGACAGAGATCACAAGCAGGCAGAGAGGCAGGCAGTGAGAGAGAAGAAAGGAGGCTCCCCGCTGAGCAGAGAGCCTGAAGCAGGGCTCGATCCCAGGACCCTGAGATTATGATCTGAGCCGAAGGCAGAGGCTCAACCCACTGAGCCACCCAGGTGCCCTCAGATAGTTAACTTTAAAGTCATTTATTTCTCCAAAGTTAGATTTCCCTAAAAATCTCCATTTAGACTAAGTAGCCAAGTGAGTCTTTGGAAGTAAGACAACACACCACTAGACAAATTAATAAGAGAATTCTACATTTGATGATTTAGATTCATAGTATGTGTGGCTTATTGAAACAGAAATTCAGTAGGCTGAGACAATTACTTTCTATGGATGTGATTCAAAAGATCTCCAGGTTAGATAGAGTGACCTGTCCCAGTCGGCCTCTCCTGCCTTCCTGCCTTTCACTCAATCCTTCCCAACCATATTGATCTTCCTTCTCTCTACTCCAACAAGTCAAGCTTTTTCCTCTTCTAGCACCTTTGCATTAGCTCTGCCTCTTCCTAGGAAGTTCTTTCATTAATCATTTTGGGCACATGCCAGGGCCTGCAATCTTTCCAGGGGCCTGGAAGAAGTCCAGGGTCTGGGGAAATGAATATTGTCTCAAAAATAGGATAAGAAAATTGCAAAAATAGAATTAATAAATTTAAATTAACTATCTACAAGACATAATATATGTTAACTCCATTCATTGCTAAATTTGAATATTCATAAAATTTCATGATACCGAAAGTAAGTTTTTGGTCAGATTCCTGAGTATGCTGAGAAATTACAACTAAATGTAAATTATATGCATTTCTACTAGCCAAATAAAATTTAAAAGCAAAGTTATAAAAACCATTTGAAAGTTTTTGCAGTAAAAAAAATATATTTAATGGACATGGGTATACTTTAATGTGTTTGCCGTGATGTGTAATGGAGTTTCCAACATTATAATTATCAAGGTCCTTTAAAAGTCTTAACATGGCCCTGCTTGGCTTCTCATAGTTGGAAGGGTAAAAAAAAGAGAGAATTTCAAAGATTCCTCATGTATTTTTTCTCTCTTGCCATGCCCTTGATTACCAGTTTAACAAAAATAAATAAGGAGTGGTCTAGCTATTTAGAAATATGCAAGAACTTAATTAAGTTTTTTTTTAATTTGAGTATGGTTGACACACAGTGTTGGTTTCAGGTGTACAACATAGTGATTCAGCTTCTCTGTACGTTCTGGTATTCTCACAAGTATAGCTACCGTCTGTCACCATACAATTCTACTATAGTATCTTTGACTATATTCACTATGGTGTGCCTTTCATTCCTGTGACTTATTCATTCCATAACGTGAAGGCTATCTTTCCCATTGCCCTAACTCAGTACCACCTTTTTTGAGGGCAACTTGGCAGGAAATGCTCATTTTTAAAATTTGCTTTGACCAAGTAATTCTGCGTCTGGGAGTTTATCCTAGGGAAATAATTGGAACAGTACTTGAAGATATATAAGAATGCATATTATAGAAGCATTGTTTATAATAATGAAAAAGGGAGAAATCTACCAAGAGTTCCATAATTGGAGATAGGCTTTAGTCTCAACATTTTTTCGATATGGAGAGATGTCAATATAATAGTTGTGAGAAAAAAAAAAGAGGGGTGCCTGGATGGCTTAGTCGGTTAAGCAGCTGACTCTTGATTTCAGCTCAGGTTATGACCTCCGGTGGATCATGCCCCACCTCCACTCCCCACTGAATGTGGGGCCTGCCTAAGATTCTCTCTCCTTCTCCCTCTGCCCCTCACCTACTCCTGCTCATGTGCATGCACTCTCTGTCCCTTTCTCAAAAAAAAAGAACAGGTTTATTATTATTTTATAATAAATTTTTTAAAAGAAGGAAAAGTGTTTATGTGTGCATAAAAATAAGTCTGGAAGTATGTATGCCAGAATGTTAGCAGTGATCATCTTTAGGTAGTAGAACAATGAATTTTTACTTGAAAAAAAAAAACTATATAGTCAGATTATTTTTTCTGATAAATTTTAAAATTTATGTAATCCACTAAAATAGTAATTTCTGTTTTAAGATAGAATATTATAGAAATAACAAATGAGTTAAAATGCCACTCACTCTAATTCCGTAATATCAACAAGACAGTCAACTCCAGCAAATATTTCTTTGATAATTGCAAAAACACAATGAAAAGCAGGATATCAGAGAGGCTTAGATTCATTTACATGTCCTTTTGCAGATGAATATAACTTCTGAATGGTATCAAACCAAAACCAGCTTTGTGTTGCTCTTCTGTTGTGGAAATGGGCTTTGCAGAGCTATTCTTTTCTGTGGGGTCTTTGAAAATAGCAGAATATTCCTTAGGTTTCTAAGAAACATAAATATTGAAGCATTATCTTGTCTTGTGGTGTATTGGTAGTGAGACTTCAGACACACTGTCTAACTTACTATTTTTTTTTTTTTTTTTTTTTGAGAGAGAGAGAGTGAGTGCATACATGTTTGCGAGCGGGGGCAGGGCACGAGAGAGGGAGAGAGAGAAGCCCAAGCAGGCTCCAGGGTCAGATACAGGGCTCGATCTCAGGACCCTGAAATCAAGTTGGATGCTTAAACAACCGAGTCATCCAGGCACCCAATTACCAAAACTTTCTTAAAGAGATGGGATGAGTTTTTGAAAACGGCTCAGTCCCTGGGTGAATTTGCCTTGAAGAAACATCATGATCTAAGCATTCTCCCACTTAGGTTGGTTCTGTGTATCTGCTCTTCATATAAAAGAGCCTTTTTTATGGAGATGGGAAAGGGCCACTGGGGAAATGCAGGAAGAGTGATTTCTTTTAAGTAAGGATAACCTCAAAACCTTGTCTGTGGTCATTATAACATGTAAGTAACTGTGGTTTTGTAAAACTTGCCTTCTTCGCAAACTGAGAAGCCCTACTCATGTGCTCATTTTATTCAACATTCTTTAAGTGCCTTTAACAGGCATGACAGCTTGGAAAGGACATCCAAGCAGAAATCAGAAGGCCTGGTTTCTAGCTTTTTAGTTACTGTACAATTCTGGGGCCAGCAACTCAGCTTCTGGGTTTGTTTGTTTTTTTTTAATCTCCATTACCCAGTGTTCAGGATGCCTGATGGCCTCCCAAATGGCCTTGATTCAAAGGTCACGTAAGATCATCTAGCTGTTGGAAAACCATGATGTCCTTCCACAGCACCAGGTGCTTCTGTGAGGGGCCCAGGTTCTGAGTGCTTTAGGGGATGCAGAGATGAAATAAGATATGATCTCTCCCTGCAGAGAGGCTTCCAGCCTAGTTGGGAAAACAGGTCCTTGGCAATATGTGACATTAACAAGGGAGGAGAAGGCAAAGGAGCCATGCTAAAGACTATATAGAATCGTGGAGACCTGAGTTACACTGTGGTGTCACCCATTTTACCAAAGGTTACCTTCTCCAAGTGGAAAGAATAATCTATCCCCATTCTTTCCTTAAATCTTGTAATTACAGGCAGGAGCTTTTCTACTCTTCCTTTATTTTAGAGGCACTCCTGAAAATCAACATAAATGAAACTAAGCATCCTGATTCCCAGGGCATTCTGTCTCTAGAATTTCTCCACAAAAGGCTGATGTGAACTGTTCTTTTTCTTTTCTCTGATTCTAACAGAGAAGTTCAGCTTCGTTTTTGCCTTTATGAACCTATCTTGACTTACACAAGCAACAAAGAGGAGCAGTTTTATCAATGAAAGGATGGCAGTCTGTGAATTTCTCACCTCTAAAACTCCAGCTGAGTAAGAATATCAGCATATTCAGGAGGGCAAAAGCTGACCTAATATTACCATCTTCCAGCTAGTCTTGAATAAATGATAAACAACTGAGTGAACCTCTACTATGAATGGTCAAGATTTTCAGGCATAGATGTCTGTACTTTTCTTGTGTTATTTTGCTTCTGAGTAAGGTATCAGGATAGGTGAGGTGAAGGTGAAAAACCACTACACTACAGAAACAAGGCAGATGATATGAAAAGACAGTTCACCAAAGAAGACGTATTATGTCCAACAGACATGAAAAAATGCTCAACATCACTAGCCATCAGGGAATACAAATCAAAACCACAATGAGATACCACCTCATACCCATTCAGAATGGTCAAAATTAACATGGCAGGAAACAACAAATGTTGGTGAGGAGGTAGAGAAAGTAGAACCCTCCTATACTGTTGGTGGGAATGTGAGCTGGTACGGCCACTCTGGAAAACAGTATGGAGGTTCTTCAAGAAGTTAAAAATAGAGTAACCCTAAGACCCAGCAATTGCACTACTGGACATTTTCCCCAAAGATACAAATGTAGTGATCCAGAGGGGTACCTGCACCCCAATGTTTGTAAGCAGCAATGTCCAAAATAGCCAAATTATGGAAAGGGCCAAGTTGTCTATCGACAGATGAATGGATAAAGAAGATGTAGGGTTTTTTTTTTTTAATTCTATTTTTTCAGTGTTTCAAAATCCATTGTTTATGCATCACAACCAGTGCTCCATGCAATACATGCCCTCGTTAATACCCACCACTAGGCTCACCCAATCCCCACCCCTCTACCCTCCAAAACCCTCAGTTTGTTTCTCAGAGTCTACAGTCTCTCATGGTTTGTCTCCCCCTCCAATTTCCCCCAACTCACTTCTCCTCTCCATCTCCCAGCATCCTCCTGGTTGGTTATTCCTTATGCTCCACAAGTAAGTGAAACCATATGATAATTGACTCTCTGCTTGACTTATTTCATTCAGCATAATCTCTTCCAGTCCCATCCATGTTGATACAAAAGTCGGGTATTCATCCTTTCTGATGGAGGCATAATACTCCATTTTATATATGGACCACATCTTCTTTTCCATTCATCCATTGAAGGGCATCTTGGTTCTTTCCCCACTTTGGCAACTGTGGCCATTGCTGTTAGGAACATTGGGGTACAGATGGCCCTTCTTTTCACTATATCAGTATCTTTGGGGTAAATACCCAGTAGTGCAATTGCAGGGTCATAGGGTAGCTCTATTTTCAATCTCTTAAGGAATCTCCACACTGTTTTCCAAAGTGGCTGCACCAACTTGCATTCCCACCAATAGTGTAAGAGGGTTCCGCTTTCTCCACATCCTCTCCAACACTTATTGTTTACTGTCTTGTTGATTTTGGACATTCTAACTTGTATAAGGTGGTATCTCAATGTGGTTTTGATTTAAATCTCCCTGATTGGAAAAAAAAAGATATAATGTGTGTGTGTGTGTGTGTGTGTGTGTGTGTGTGTGTGTGTGTAATGGGATATTACTCAGCCTTCGAAGATGATGAATACTTACCATTTACATCAATGCAGATAGAACTGGAGGGTATTGTGCTGAGTGAAATAAGTCAGTCAGACAAAGACAGTTATCATATGGTTTCACTCATATGTGGAATATAAGAAACAGGGCAGAGAATCATATGGGAAGGGAGGGAAAACTGAATGGGAAGTCATCAGAGATGAAGAAACTCAACTATAGGAAACCCTTAACTATAGGGATGGGGTAACTGGGTGATGGGCATTATAGAAGTCATGTGATGGGATGGGCACTGGGTGTTATATCCAACTGATGAATGATTGAACTCTACATTGAAAATAAAGGTATTATATGTTGGCTAATTGAATTTTGATTTTTTATTAAAAAAGATATCGGGACACATATGATATGGTACCATGAAGTATGACAGGCATTTTGGTTAAAAAGCATTCAGCTCTAATTTACAACAAAATCAAGAAAAGACATAACTGCTGGTGGAACAGATATTTGTGCTAAGGATTTTATTGTCACTATTTAACAGACCTCATTTAGACTCTTGACCTTTTTTTAAAGATTTTATTTTTAGTAATCTCTGCACCCAATGTGGGGCTCAAACTCACAACCTGACACATGTGGTATCAACCAAGACAGCCAGCCACCTGAGACTCTTTATTCTTTTATATCATTTTTATGTTGTTTCTTTCTTGGTGTCTTGGCACTTTAAAAGCTGTTATTGTGAGGGTAGCTCACAGAGGGCATCCTTCTCAGGTTTGAATACTTACTGTCTTCAATTGGGTTCATGGTTGAGTGCAATCATGCAAGAGTTAGGTGCAGGCAGTATTTACAAAACATAGCATTTCTTTCTGTTTCTCCTAGAATTGCAAGGACACTAAACCATCTCTGAAGGGAGGAATTTACAAGGAACTGATTGTGAAAATAATCTTAAATTATTTTCTTAAATTTCAGAAATGGTGATGCCTGGGTGGCTCAGTGGGTTAAGCCTCTGCCTTCGGCTCAGGTCATGATCCCAGGATCCTGCGGTCGAGCCCCGCATCAGGCTCTCTGCTCAGCGGAGACCCTGCTTTCCCCTCTCTCTCTGCCTGCCTCTCTGCCTTCTTGTGATCTCTCTTTCTCTGTCAAATAAATACAAAAAAAAAAAAAAAAAGGCAGCGTTCATTTCTCATGGGGAGAAGCAGTCAGGATGTGGGGGGTTTTTGTTGTGGTTTTTTTGGTTTTGGGGGTTTTTTGCTTACTTTAAAGACTGTGGAATTTATATGGGCAAGTTTGTGCATGTAGAGCTTACTAGTGTTTTTCCTCTATGTTGATTCTTTTATTTTGTAGTATTACTAAAAATTGCGTTCTACAGCTTTGTGTTTGCTAGAATGTGTTCTGTACACTCTGTCACATAGCAACACTCATGGGCGTACATCTCTAACACCAAGTATCATTGCACAGTAAAAGTTAATGATTTTTAAATTAACTATATATGAAAGTTATTCAAAACTGCAGTGTTTTCTTCTCCATCTTATAGAAATAGGAAGAAAGAGAGATCATGTATTGGTTGAGAGGTTTTAGATTTGGGTAGAGCTGAGTTCACACCGACTCTCTACCACTTACTATCCCCATTTCCCCATTCCCCATCTGTTAAAGAGATATTATTCCTACTTCACAGAGTTACTATAAGGATGGAACTAAGGACAATAATGTGGGTATTGTGCTTAGCACAGTCTGAGGATATGGCCTAGACTCAACAACGTGTGGGCATCTGTACTATTAACAAAAAACAAGTTGTAAGCACCAAATGTTTAAGACCAGCAGTTATAAACATGAATGTCCCTTCTTTTTATTGACCCTTCAGCAAAAGCAGAGTTTGCGGCTCTTAGCCATTTTATTCCTCTATTCGTTGTCCAAGTGTAAAAACTTAATTTAAAATTGGTAAAGAGTAATTAGTCACTGTTAGGAAAAAACCTCTTGCATTTTGTGACCTTGAGCCCAAACCTGTGATGATCCTCCATATGGACAATGTTCCATCTTTAAATAACATCTTAATGTCTGCGAGAAGCAAGGCAGAGTAGTTAGTCAGCAAAGGGCAAATATGCTTCAAAGATGTCACAGATTTTTGCATCATTCCCTTTATATCGGCTCAGCCCCCTGACAAATAGGAACTACTCCTGATGCATGGTATTGTCCCTGCTTCACGATAGCAGTACCAAGCATTATGGCAGACAAACTTCAGTGTGGTTAACCCTGGAAATGTTTACACTGACCCTTATTAACCACAGTGACAATGTGTCCATATTTTGATCTCCTCTGATGGATTATAAATTCCTTGAGCAGTTTGCTCCAAAAAAGTAATTGTGTCTATCTTCAAATAGTTTATAATTACGTGGACTCAATTGGGACCCAGTAAAATTTTACCAGCTTGAAGCACAGTCATTAAACTACATTATGATGTTTTCAGTATTTAATGCCTAAGCATTGAAGACTATCAAAAAAAAAGAAAGAAAGAAAGAAAGAAGAAAGAAAAGATGTAAACTACTATCTAGTTTCGTACCACCAAACAGAGCCACAGCAAACATTCTGGTGAATTTCCTTTATAGATCATTTTGTGGGTTTTTAAAAATGTATTTTCTCATAAGCATGTTAATGTGATTACATTACCTTCATAAATATTTGCAATATGGATAATCTGTCAGGAGGCTATCCCAGTTTTCTTAAGGATTCTATTTTCCCTTTAATTTGACATTGAAATGGTTACCAATTACTCTTATAAGTAGACCTGCAATATTCATCATATTTTATAAAACTGTCCTTGAATTTAGGATGATTTCCTTTGGAAAGATTTTAAGCAGTAATATTAATAAGTCAAAGGGTTTACACCCATGAACATTATATGAGTGAGTCCCATTTTCAAGTATATTTGACAACTCTAGGTATTAAGTTAAAAAAAAAAAAACATCGCTTCTTTGACAGGAAGATTGTTTTAAATTGCATTTATTAGATTGACTGAAATCCATTCTCAAGCTTGGCAAGGTGTAAACAAGCAAAATGAAATTATTTTGGTGTGTGGTATGAAATGAAGAGTGATTTTCACTCGAGCTCTTCTTAATCTTTCTAATCTTCTGATTCCCACCTCTGTCTTTCAGTTTCACAGGAGACTCCAAACTTGCCTCAAGTATGCGCTATGTGGAAACACAATCAATGCAGATAGGAGCGTCCTACATGATTCAGTTCAGCTTGGTGATGGGCTGTGGCCAGAAGTACACCCCGCACATGGACAACCAGGTGAAGCTAGAGTACTCAACCAATCACGGCCTCACCTGGCACCTGGTCCAAGAGGTAAGTCTGTTTTCTCTCATGCTTGTAACAGGTGGGCTGCTTCTTTTTACATAGGAAGCAAAGAGTTACAATTCTAAAAGTTTAGGTTTTGTTCCAAAGGAACACTGTTATTTGTGACTTAGCACTGGCATCAAGTCAGCAACAAGGATTCCACATTCTGCACTCTCGGATACTAAATTGTAATCGAAAATAAAGAAATGGGAATAACTTCAGGACTGGATACTTTAGGATGGTGTTTGGGATATTATTTTCTCTAACCCTCTTCTTCCATAAATTTTCTCTAATCCTTCCTTCCTCCTTCCTCTCGGACCCTTTTCCTCCCTCCACTCTTTCTTCTCTCCCTATAGCATGTCTTTGTCTGTGCCTTTCTAACTCTCTTTACCTATAGGTAGACTGTATTAGGAATCTGGCATGTCTTGTCTTTAAAAAAAAGAAAAGAAGCACGTAGATCCAGATTCCTTCTTTTTTTTTTTAAGATTTTATTTATTTACTTGACAGACAGAGATCACATGTAGGCAGAGAGGCAGGCAGAGAGAGAGAGAGAGGAGGAAGCAGGATCCCCACTGAGCAGAGAGCCCGATGTGGGGCTCGATCCCAGGACCCCAGGATCATGACCTGAGCCGAAGGCAGAGGCTTTAACCTACTGAGCCACCCAGGCGCCCCCAGATTCTTAAGATCAAATGTACTCCTTTATGTATATACATAGTGATAGAATGTTGGAATAAATGCATAAATAGCACACCGCATAGAAAAATTTTACTAAATGCCTGTGCTGTGATAACAGGTCAAAAACGTGGATCCTAATCCATGTCCGCTTTCATATGTCAGAATTAAAAGACATTTAATTTCACGGTGACACTTGTTTCCATTATTTCACAAATATTTTAGCTTCACAGAAGGAAGAATCATGGATTGCATCCATATTGCAAATGGTTAAGATTATGACATAGATTTTTTTAAGGCCTTTATCACTCGTGGTGACTGAGTCATCGTATATTGTGCCTGGAGGAACAGAAGCCAAGTTTAACTTTTGCCTTCCTCTCTTCTAGGAATGTCTTCCAAGTATGCCGAGTTGTCAGGAATTCACGTCAGCAAGTATTTACCATGCCACTGAGTTCACACAATGGAGAAGAGTCACAGTGCTTCTTCCCCAGAAAACTTGGTGAGAGATGATATCTATAGATATGGTTGTGACTTTAACTTTTACCGTCCCTATTAGCATGACTTGATTGTGAAGAAGAGTTAAGCACAATGGCAAGAGGAATTTTCTTTGTCATTGAAAGACCCAGATCGTTCTTTTATACTCTATTTGAAAAATAGAGCTAATGAAAATTTGATTTCCAAACTGTCTTACTTTGTTTTTGACCTTAGTAGGGTTGACACACAATGTTACATGAGTATATCAGCTACACAACTTAGTGTTCGACAACTCTGGACGTTATGCTTTGCTCGCACGAGTGTAGCTACTATGTGTCCCCATACAGCACTAATACAATGCCGTTGACCTATTTCCTATGCTTTGCCTTTTATTCCTATGACTTATCCTTTCCCTAAATAGAAAACTTTATTTCCCACTCCCCGCCACCCATTGTCCACCCTCCTCGCCCTGTGGCAACCAGCAGGCTGTTCTTTGTGTTCGTTGGTCTGATTCTGATTTTTGGTGGTTTATTCCATTTTTTGTATTTTATTTTATTTTTTACGATTTTATTTATTTATTTGAGAGAAAGAGCACAAGCAGCAGGAGCAGGAGAAGGAGAAGCAGACTCTCTGCTGAGCTGGGAGCCCCTTGTGGGCACTCAATCCCAGGACCTGAGCAGATGGTTAACCGACTGAGTCACCTAGAGCCCCAGTTTTGTATTTTCGATTCCGTATATGAGTGAAATTGTGTAGTATTTGTCTTTCTCAGTCTGACTTAATTCACTTAACATAATACCCTCTATGTCCCAGCTTTTTCTGACCTCCCTTTCTGCCCCAACTCAATGACCTGTTCCTTTAGGTTTGGCATATGTAGAAAGGAAGGATACAGGAATCCAAACATCTCCTATGTCAAGACAATTTGGATTTCAAGGCTGTTTTCTCACTGGAAAGCCCTACTTTTTATTTTAAAAGCTTAATACACACTTTTTTTTTTCCTATTCACATTCTCTCAATAACCATAAAAATCATCCCCCAGGAAGCTAAAGCCTCAGTAATTAGGGAGAAATTTAAATATTTGATAATATAGGAGAGCAAAACACCTTTTTTCCCCTTAATATTACATAATTTTGTGTTAGATTCATTGTGGGTGCCTTGTGAGGACGAGATTGTGGGAGAAAGGGTGAAGACAGGGAGTCGTGTTAAAAGTTTCCAGGAGTTTGACTTTTAGGTGGCTTGGAGCATGACTGTAGCAGACAAGACAGGAGCCATCATTGTGAAATATATTTGAATCAAATAGGACTTGCTGATGCACTAGATGGGAGTTGTGGTAAGAAAGTAAGAGTCAAAACCAGTTTGTAAGTCTGAGACCTAGGGAAATTGCTGGATAGTGATAGATACCACTGACCGAGGTGGGGAAGCCTGGAGAAGGAGTGGATTTGGGGCAGGAAATGAAGTGTTCTGCAGGGGATGTGGGGTTTGAGGGTACTTTTCTATCCAAGCAGAAATGCCAAGAAGCCAACTGGACTTACACATCCAGAGCTCAGAAAAGAGGTTTGGGTTGAAAATTAAATACTATGAGTACTGTTTGAAGTCCTGGGACAGGATAAGCTTACCCAAGAAAGAACCTTGGACTAGAAATCAGAAGGCCCAAGCTCTCAGTCTTTCCTTACCAATGATTAATTAATTATATTATTTTAACCATTCGAACCCCCTCAAGTCTGATTTCTTAGGAGTAGAATGAAGAAATTTAATTAGGTGATCTTAAAAGTCCCTTTCAGTTCAAGAATTCTAAGATTCTGTAATGTGGGTAGTAGAAAAAGCATGAAAGAGACAAGAATTATATTTTTCTGTGCCATCAGCCTTCCAAGAGCCCTTTTGTAAAGAGAAAATTACTAAATAAAGCCTTCTTCGATTATTTTTCATGGAAGTTGGGCTCTGTACAAAAACAATTGGTTAGATAACAACCTTGAGATATTATTATACATCCTTTAGTTGGAGACTGAATTACTGAATTATAGAAGAATGCCTCCTTGATTATTTTTAAGGATTCATCATTATGTCAGTTGGAACAAAATGCTTAAAATTTGATTTCCACAGATTTTTTTTTATATCCAACTGTGAGCCACTTCCTGGATACTCTGTTAATGCTTTGTATAACAAGTTGCTACTTTCTCCAGCATCCTAGTTTTTTATGTCTACTGCTGGGAATATAATCAAGATTTGTATTTAATTTCAATGATATTCCAAGCATAGCAATCACGATTATAAAAAAGCAACAGATCAAACAATCGAAAGTAGTCATACTTGCTTTAAGACTACTGTGGTTTTTTCTTTATGTTTATTTCACCATTAAGTGTATCACCCTCATGATTTAAAAATGTTGATTTTTCTTTATTGACATTTGGGGTATAATTTCAAAATTATGATGGTAAGGTCATCTTGATAGTATATCTTAGAGATGTCTTTTCCTCCTCAGAAATGTTATGAACTATTATTCTTGTCTTATTAAAGATTTTATTTATTTGAGAGAGAGATAGAGTGCACACAATAGAGCAGCAGTGGGGAGAGGGGCAAGGGAGAAAGAGAGGGAGAAGTAGATTCCCTACTGAGCAGGGAGCCCGGTGTGGGCTTGATCCCAGGACCCTGAAATCATGACCTGAGCTGAAGTCAGATGCTTAACCACCTGAGCCACCCAGGCGCCACTAAACTATTCTTCTTTATTAGTGGAATTTAGGCAGTATCCAAAAAATATTATCCTTTATCAAAAAAAGAAAAACACCTCACCTTTGCCTGTTATTTCACATTTAGATTGTATCTTGCATTATTATTTCCTAGCTTACAAGATAGCAGCACTAAGTTCAAAGTTTTAGTATAGTCAGAAAAGATCAATTCTCATCAATGTTTATTCAGCACTTGAGAAGAAATCTATTGGACCCATAAACACTTCAGCTCCAACACTACCTGCCACATGTTGGGTATTCATTCAATGTTGAGTCATTGAGTAAAGTTTTAATTCAGGGTGCCTCAATGTCTACTACATTATTCCTGCAATCTAACTGAACTCTGCTTTTCCAAATTTTTTTCCAACGCCCTGGGTAAAGAGAGTAAAAATATTTTTTAAAAACAAACCCAATAAGATAATTTCTTTTAATATTCCTGCTAATACTTAAACTAAACGTGATTGCTATATATTTTTTTAAAATAGCATTTATCTGGTTGTTTTCATTGGTTTGGGATTTCTAATGCTTTTTAAAAGCTCTGCTGTAAAGATAAAGTGCATTTAGTGTTCCTGGCATTCTTGATCATTTTATTTATTATCATCATTTCAAATTTTTGCAAAAGCATGTTTCTCTCAAGCATCGGGGAAAAGGGAGTGCAGTTTAGTTTGAAACAGTATTCCTTCTGGCAAATCTTCATTCTGCTGCTTTGATTCACACATACACAACTCTAAATTGTATACACACGAGCAAATGTGGTCCCCACATTACCAAAGATCTGTTAACTTTGGAAAATATGCTAGATAGGACAACTTAGAGTAGAAGTACTGAATATATATACACCTGCTTGGAGAAATTATATTGCATATGAACTGAACATTTGTTACCCAATGAAAATTAATTTTGTTTTTATGAGAGGCATTTACATAAGAACAGGGCCTAATGAGACCCAAACAGATGTCAGTTGCTGACTTCAAAAACAAATCTACACCTAATGGCTGAATGAGTTTCAGAATAATTGGGTAAATGTGATTACAGTAACTCTGAAGGTGGAAAATACAATTTGGTCTGCCTTCATTTACCGCAATTCCTCAGCTTTGATACCTTGATACCTAACTATCAAGAGATGACTGGATGCTATTTTAATTCAGTCTAGAAGTTTATATGGGGCAAAAAATCAAATAAAAGCAAGACTGACAAGTTTTGTTGCTTTGGGAAATCCACAGAGTTTGGGTTTGAAATGCTAGTCAACTTCATCTCATGATCCACATAACAGTGGTCTCACTTTCAGACCCAATCCAAAGTGCTCAAGATTTTCCTTCTAAGAATGCTTAGATCTGGGCTGGGGGTGGGGGGATTGGCAAATTAAATATTTGTATTGAGGGCAATATTTAGCAGTGACACAGCTGCAAATCAGTGAGATCACACCTTGGGTTCTCATGTGTGACCAGCTGGAGATAGCTCACACAACTAATTTTTTTTTCTCACTAAAAACGAAGCCAGTATTCAACCTTTTCTTGCTTCCTTTTCTGTTAATTAACATCAGCACATTAAACTGTGGATTATAATTTTAAACGGAAAAATCCACAGCTTTTCTTCTTAAGGAAATATTCTCTTTTTTGAGAGTTCACAAGATGCATGTAAGGACTAATTTACTTAGTAAAAGAATTTAGAATGTGCTTACTTACATGTGACTGTTCAGAAACATAAATAAACTGGGAAATCTGGGACAGATGTCTGAAACCCTCCAACCCCATTTTAATGTTTGAGATAGCCAAACTTCAGAACAAGGTATGCCATGGTTTCACATAGGCATGTAACTATACAGAAAATAAACCATCACCTCAGTCAGCAGCCACCAGAACAATCACTAAATTTTCTAGCTAAAAGGGATCTTAGAAATCAGCTTGCCCAATCCCTTTATTTGAGAGGTGAGGACCTAGAAAGCCTTAAAGCTTAAATTTCTCACTAAAGGTCACACAGCTGATAAATTGCAGAGCTAGGGTCCAAGGGGTCGAGTCCCCAGACTCCTAGCACATTCTTTACTCCATTACCTACAGAAGGCAGTAACAGGCTGCCCTTTCCTGGCCTGTTCATCTACTCATTGACTCATTTTTTTTCACAGTCTCTTTCAGTATACCTACTTTATTCTGTTCCTGTGCAAATAGTTGAGACCAAAGATAACCTTGTCCCTAGAAAAGCCCACAGTCTAGACATTTGTGGCCTCAGACTTGACTCAGATTATCCTGACAAAATATGGTCATCTTTCCTTGCTTGATGCTGATGTATCAAACTTAATTTGCTGCTTCTCTCTAGGGCTCCATGCTCTAAAACAACATACCTACTTTTATCGTTGGATCTTCTACAAACCGTTTCTTAATGGGACTATGAAAATTGTGATGGCTATTCGATTTCAGATATAAACTATTATCACAGAGGAGGTGTATCTGTGTCTTGCATGTATCATGACAGGCACTGATATGCAGCAAATCGGTGTCTATTGGATGCATCTCAGCGAGTCCTGGAATTATCCTGCTAGGAATGAAAGTGCAACTTATTAGCCACAGATCATTGGCAAAATAAACAATAAAGGCTTAGTCTGGATTTTAACAATCTGTTACATACTTAGGGAGTATTTAATATGTGCGTAATTGATGCAGTAGACATTAAGGGATCATTCAGAGCATTCAAGATCAAGTGTATGTGTAGATAGTGTGCTTAGGGAGGGTTTAATCCATGGATGCACATTAATTCGGCAAATCCTTTTTGATTTCTTTTGTTTTGCACTTTGACCAAAAAGAATACATCACACTCTCTGAAAATTTCTAGAGGCAAAAAATCTGATGGGAACTGAAAAGAATTTTTTGTGACTGTCAGTGGATGGAAACTTTCTTGACGTTGCTCCCAAAATACCCTCTTCTGTAGACTTTCTGTCTGATTTAGAGGAATGGAGGTCCCAAGTGTTTCTTTATGTGTAATGGACAGTTTAACTTTTTATTTCCACTTAACAACAGCTTGTCCATGAAATCTACCCAAGTTAATGTGTCTGAAATGATCCACAGAATTTAGCACCCAGATGTTCTTACTTCTGGAACATGTTTTTCTTATAGCACATTGTAACGTGTCCCTCAATCCCAAAACAATACCCCCAAACAAAACTTTTGTTTGATATTGAGAGCTCACTGGACGTTTCCAATTTCCAATTTCAATAATTTCCAATTATCAAAAGAAATTTTATTACTATAACTAAAACCTCAGATTTTCCTCTGTGGAAGAGAGGCTCTTTTGTATGTACCTTTTAAAAAAATTATTATTCTTTCTTGCTTCCTTTCTTTTCCTGGCATCAAATCTCTGTGTAACAACAAAATCTGATATTTTGTTTTTCTCCAAAATGTAACAAATTAAATTAAGATGGAGGTATATATCTAAGCCCCATGTTTCTTTTTAACTTTTTGTCATCATTGAATTGTTGACAGACTTTCAACCACCACAGAAAAATTATTGGCAGCTAAATGCAAGTTCCAGAAAGTTTGTCATCTGAAAGAGTCTGAACTCTGAAATTCTTTGTGTCCATTAAAGTACTGTTTTCGGGGCCCCTGGGTGGCTCAGTTGTTAAGCATCTGTCTTGGGCTGGGGTCCTGGGATGGAGACCCTCATCCAGCTCTCTGCTTGGTGGGAAGCCTGCTTCTCTCTCTCCCCCACCGCTCCCCCTGCTTGTGTTCCCTCTCTTGCTGTGTGTCTGTCAAATCAATAAAATCTTTAAATATATATATAGTATATCGTATATTGACAATAGTATGTTGAATATATACATATATGTGTGTATATACATATATATATAACTGTATATATATTATTCTCACTCCCGTCCCTTGTTTATAGGTCCAGTGCCACCCGCTTCCGCTGGAGTCAGACCTATTACACAGCCCAAGACGAGTGGGCTTTGGACAGCATTTACATTGGTCAGCAGTGTCCCAACATGTGCAGTGGGCACGGCTCATGTGACCACGGCGTGTGCAGGTACACACACGGCCACCTGTGATCAACTGTCTGCTTCTCGCGGTTTGTGTTCAGAGGGATGACACAGCAGTTGTCATCAGAGCGGTAGGGACAGACTGATAAATAATGAAGGAGGCAAAAGGACACAATCCTTCTTTCTGTTCTTATTTTAGGTGTAAAAGGTGCTGTTACATTTTAAGTGTAGTGTGAAGCCAGATATCCTACCCTTCAAAACCGCACCTCAAGACGAGGCCTCCTGAGTTTACATCCCAGAGTTAATTAATTTACCCCAAAGTCGTCTTTGGGGTTTAAAAGGGCCTTGCTATTGTTTGCCTTCCGTTCCCCTGACAGTCTTAAAACACGAGTCAGAGCCCTGCTGCGTGCTGTCCTGTGCCGCGTGGCCAGAAGCTGAAGGCTGTAGGCAGGGGAAGGCGGTGATCGTCGCTAATGGGGATGAGAAAGGAACACACTTTAATACTTAGACTCTAAAAGAGATGTAATTTAATCAGAAAGAGCCATAAAACATGGCTGTCGAACGAGCAAACACTTCCACGTGACTTTCAAGACCTACAGGAAGATCCCACTCTTTTTGCCCCGCCCCGCCCCACCGCGCCCCGCCCCACCCCAGCCGCCGAAACACCCCCACACGCATACGCGTGCACGCGCATGCACATACGCACATATCCACGTCCTTAATTACTTCTTGATGCTTCCGTTCTGCTGTTACAGCACCGTTTCTTTCAAGAAAGGATTCTGTCCTTTTTTTCTTCTCAGTGTCCAAAACTGAAGGTTATTCCGACCTGCCAACACAGACTGACTTTGTCGAGAAAAATCTCGTGTGAATGCTAAGGTCTGAGTTAAAGTGAGACATGGGAAACATCGCAGGAGCGTGGCCGTGGCATTCCCAGAAAAGAGGCTGTGACTTGCTGATGTGCCCTTTCCTCTCTCCTAGGTGTGACCAGGGATACCAAGGCACAGAATGCCACCCAGAAGCTGCTCTTCCTTCCACGATCATGTCGGATTTTGAGAACCAGAATGGTTGGGAGTCTGACTGGCAAGAAGTCATTGGGGGAGAAATTGTAAAGCCAGAACAAGGATGTGGGGTCATCTCTTCTGGATCATCTCTGTATTTCAGCAAGGTAGAAGCTGGGGGTGGGGGGTGAGTGATGACTAAGGTCTGACTAAGCTCTGGGAATATGTGATCCGCGCAATGGCTATTTCCATTTGTGAGTGTTTATGAAGCAGCCTGAACTCAGAAGGTACAAACGTGGGTCGGTTTTATGTTTCCCCACACTGCTTGCTTTTAAATTCCTTTGTCTGACCTTATCCCTGAACTACATTTGGGAAACTCTTGTAGTTGGGTGATTGTTTTGGGTTACTGCAAATCCAGGTTAGAGCAGTTGAAAATTCCTGCCCTTCTTGTCCCTGATTTAAACCTCCTTGCCTTCCTCTCCTGCCATGCCAGCAGGGCTTATGTCTTGAGGGTCTTTGAGTGGGACAGGGACTCCGGGTCTTCTAGCCCTGGCATTGGAGGGTGCATGAGCATGTAGCCTGGGGGCAAGGGGTGAGTGGTGGTGGTGAAGGTGAAGCCTCAACTTTAAGAGTATCAAGTTCCTGTGGCCCGGAGAGTTAGTCTGGTGGTGCATATTCCTTACATGAGGTCTGTCTTGGACAAATTAAAAAAGTTTTTTAAAGGCTTAACTTAGTCATCCTAACATCAGGCAACATGCCCATGTTAATTTAACCTCTCCAATTCTGCATTCACCTTTCCCATAAAACAAAAAACAAAAACAAAAAATAAACAAGTCATGTGTTCTACACTTAAAAATTATTTTGCTGACTGGGAGAAGGTAGCAAGGAGATGCTGTATCAGCTACTACAGCCTTAAAACAAAGTTGGTGTCTCTTTGGACTTTAAAATTGTTCCTATGCAGCTTATTTTATTTTTGTTTAATCAAATAAACAAGAGGGTTTTTCCATGGGGGAAAAAAAAAAAGAGTAGCAAGTTCCTGCCACAATCTGATTCTGCCACTCCCTAGCCCACTCAGACTATTGTAACAAGAATACGGAGATTTGGTGGCTTAAATAGAATTTTTTTTTCCTCACAGTTCTGGAAGGTGTGAAGTTCAATATTAAGGCACCAGTAGATTCAGTGTTTGGTGAGGGCCTGCTTCCTGGTTTACAGATAGCCATCTTCTCATTGTATCCTCACTTGTGGTAGAGAGAGCACAGAGAGAAAAAGCAGACTATCTTGTGTCTCTTATTAGGGCACTAATACCATGGTGAGGGTTCCACCCTCATAACCGACTAACCTAATAACCTGATAAAGGCTCCATGCCCTAATGCCATCTCTTTAGGCTTTCTTTTAGGCTTTCAACATACAGATTTGGGGGCACACAGACAGGAAGTCTGTACAGAGACAGTGTAGAAGTTTTTCTTGAGGTGTTCATCTTCACTAGGGACAGCACCAAGTTGGGCAGACAGGTCAGTAGACACCCCCAAGGGACTATGGTGCCACCTAGAATCTCTAAGACTGATTTTCTTGGAACACCCCCAACCCCTGTTGCTTGGTTAGCAATGGGGAGGAGCAAACCACCTTCCTCCTCCCTTGCTACCATCTAGGCAGAACATTATTTTCTTTCTCCCTCCTCCAGTTCATCTCTTTAGTCCTCAAAAGGACTAGAGCAGGAGCAGGTCCAGTTCTCCAACCTGAGCTGCATATCTAACCCTACTTATTAGCAGCTCTCTTTAGAATGTAAGGTGCTTAAAACCACTTCTTTCCAGCAGGGACTGTAGCCACCAGTTCTAGGACAACTGGAAATGTCCCAGTCTATATCACCTAACAAATAGGCAGGTGTGGGTGATACACTGTAGGGCTCATATGTTGTGGAATCTGGGCAGAAATCCAAAATAAGTTAATTTATGCAAATGCAAAAATAGGTACAGGTTTTGTTTTGATGCAGGTGCAGAACAAAGAATCAGCAGCAAGCAAACAAGGTAGAGAATGACAGAAAATCAGGGATGAATTCTACTTGATGGTATTTCCTATCTATTGACAATGAACATCCACTGGTCATTATTGTTAGTGATAATCGTCCACAAGAGACCAATAGTCATTGCACAGATCAGGATACACTGGGTAATTGTTCAGAAATGGGAAGATTATGTCTCCCATAAGCATCAGTTTTCCAGTATGTACCAAACATCCCAGTAAACATGTATGCATACACACAAATATTTCAAATATGAAAGGTTACATATCAACATGTGTATAACTGTAATTCAAGGTGATTTATGTAGTAAAGCTACCTGAATCTTTACCTAAGCTCCAAAACTTGTTAGCTGGTTCATCTTGCAAATTTATAACATCTTTCTGTACTTTTGTTTTCTCTATTGTAAAGTGGGATTTGGGGAGGATCAGTGGGTTAGAAGGTAAAGAATAAAGAATAGTGTTGGGCATATAGAAATCACTCAGTAAGTGTTAGCTATCACAATTACAGTTTATGAGGATATATTTTAAATTGGTGTCATTAGATATTTCCATATATATTCCCTGCCGCTAAAAATCAGCATTTCAGGGGCACCTGGGAGGTTCAGTTGGGTAAGTGTCTGTCTTCAGCTCAGGTCATGATCCCAGGGTCCTGGGATCAAGCCCCACATCGGGCTCCCCATTCAGTGAAGAGTCTGCTTCTCCCTCTCCCTCTGCTGCTTTCTCGTTCATGCTCTCACACTCTCTCAAATAAATGAATAAAATCCATTTCAAAAGTAAAATCATTCTTTTCACCTCCTAATCCAGCTTTCTTTCTAAATTTTTATCAAAATATCTGAAGAGCACTTTTTTCCCTTTTTCCTCTTATATCGAGCAGATCTGTCTTGAATTCTAAGTGAGAGAAACTAGCTTAAGCAAAAAAGGAGGGAATTGGTTCATATACTTAAAAAAAAGGGAGGGCTTAGATGAAACTGGCCTCAGAGATATCTGGAATCAGAAACTCAAACGCCCACATTACCCTCTCTGTTTTCAGGTCAGTTTTCATGAAAGTGGTACTGGGACCACAGAGCTTTCTGAGCAGGCCCATGGAAAAACCTCAGGACCGTTTCTGACTGGCCAATCACAGTGTCCTGGGGAATGGCGTACTCTGGGTGGCATAGCCAGGGAGGTGTGGGATACAGGGTTTGGCACCCCCCCACCCGCGGGGACACTGTGCATATCCACCACCTTTTGCAAACCACCCTAAACCTAAAATGTGTTCCATCCTATCCCTCTTCTATCACAGACATTGCCCTAACTATACAACTTACTTTCTTTTTTGAAACATCAGACCTCTCATCCAAACAGAAATCTCTCCTCTACATCCCAGGTTTTGCCAATTTCCCTGCCTTTGTTTAATCTCCATTGCCTACAGTGATGCCTTCCACCAGCTGTTTCTCTATCAACCTGGTAGCGTTTGGCTCAAATCCTGCTGCTCCATGAAGCTTTTTGGGACTATGGCAAACTATACTGAGCTCCCTGTTCTTTGAATTCCTCCCTCATCAGTGTTCTATACATACATCGATCATGTTTTTATTTTTATTCTCATAGGACCCAGCTAGATGCTGAGTCCTACTGACTGACTGAATGCTAGATAAGATGTTCAGCTCAGAAAAGCATGCCACATGGTAGGCATTTACAAATCAGTAAGTACCTCTGAGACAGAATAGATTGGGGATTTGATACATGATAGTATGACAAAGTGGGACTCTACAAGGAACAGACTTTGGTCTGTAGCCCTGTCTGTCATTATTGTCACTGCACATGCTTGTGAACTCTCCTTTCAAGTCTGTAGCTATCGTGGCTGGTGTGATAGGCACCCGATAATTATTACCGAAGAAAGGAATGAATGAACGAATGAAAGAAAGTGAGAAAACAAGAGGTTCTAAAGAAATGGTTATTTTCAAACAAATATAGTAGAATCATTTTTCTAGTAGATTTTGAATAAAGAAGATTTTAATAGGCAAAAGGTTAAAGTTTCATGAAATGTTTTAGAGGTCATTTTATAAAGTCTCTAGATTCTGAAGTTGTTCCTTTGAATGTGTTTTATTTTATCTAAACCCTGAAAGCAGTGAGACATTTTGACCTAGAATGTTGGGGGGAAGTAGGAGAGTATTTTTGACATTCCAAGAGCAAAGAGATCTGTAAGGAATTACTCTAACACACATGTGTGCCCATTACGCATGTATACAGATCCACATATACACACGTAAGCACATTGATCATAGTAGAAGAGAGAAACTGCAAAGCATGTGTTACATCACATTCTAAATTCTGACAAAAAGTTTGCCATGAGCCATTTCCTTTTTCTTTTTTATCTCCCTGTAAAACAGTGTTCAGCATTTCAGGTCACTAAACAAAAGAAAATGATTTGTGTTCTTCTCTGGGAAAAAACATCTTCAGTGCCAAACTAAGCATTTGTGTGATATTTTCCACTTACAAAAATCCCACAAAACACTTTAAAAACCTTTGTAGACCGACACCATAGTCTCCTGGAAAAACAATACTGCTCTGTGATTTTCACAATAGACCAATCATTCCAACCAGCTAATTGTGATAATTGGATTTTTATAATTCTCCTCACCCTACATCTTTATCCTTCTGGCTCATTTCCACATGCCAAATTTTTCATAGAAGTCTGCTGGATTAGAATTAACTAGCTAGGTTCTGTAGGTTTTCTTCTGAAAATCATTCTTTTTTTTTTTTTTTTTAAAAGATTTTATTTATTTATTTCACAGAGAGAGATCACAAGTAGGCAGAGAGGCAGGCAGAGAGAGAGAGAGGAGGAAGCAGGCTCCCCGCTGAGCAGAGAGCCCGACGCGGGACTCGATCCCAGGACCCTGAGATCATGACCTGAGCCGAAGGCAGCGGCCTAACCCACTGAGCCACCCAGGCGCCCCTGAAAATCATTCTTCCTGTAATGATCCTGAGGCATGAAAATTCTAGACCAGATTATAATAACCTCTCAGGTGTTTCTTGCTTATAATATCTCAAATCAAGAAAAAGAAAAATTAAAAGTGCACCTAGCACATTGAAAATCTATATTACTTATAAGCCTTTCTCAAATATATTCTTAAGGGCACCTGGGTGGCTCAGTCAGTTAAGCGTCTGCCTTTGGCTCAGGTCATAATCCTGGAGTCCTGGGATCGAGTCTTGGATCGGATCTGCTTCTCCCTCTCACCTTTCCCCTCTCATGCTCTCTCTCTCTCTCTTAAATAAATAAAATCTTTTTAAAAAAAAATACACTTAAGATTGAGAGTTCCAAAGAATAAGTTCCTGTCTCAGGATTAACTTAAGTTCTCATTTTACTGGCCCCCTCGTTTATTTTGGAATCTCTTAATTGGCTTTAGATTTATCAGTAACAGTGTACTGTTTTAATTATCCCCAAGTATTTCCCCCTGTGACTTCTAATAACTGAAACCCTTTCTTAATTAACTTAGTGGATTAGAGTAGGGTTTAAATTATAAGCATGAGAGGTGTTTTTCTCTATACTGTGTATCCTATCTCCATTTTTCTTCCTGACTTTTAAATTGAACTCCTTGGGAGCTCTCCAAAACCCGTTCGGTGCAGCCTGTGGATTAGCTTTGGCATATCTGTTTGGGCATTGGAATCTCATGAGCAAACCTTTTTCCCGTCCCATTAGCATGAACCCATTTACTCACAACAGGGTTGTGACATGTAGGGGACACATGGAGCAGAGGAAGCAACTTGCTGAATTTGAGGAAATTTTTCATATTTTTTAAAACACAAAGACCATTTCATAGTCACAAAAACTTATTGAAATGATCCCACCCAACCTCTCTGATTCCAAGAAAGAACCAGAGAGACCAGGAGCTTGAGTACTCTTGTCTTTTCATCAGGAAGTTCCTATTTTGCCAGTTTCACTTTAATTCCCAAGGAGGAGGAGGGTCCAGGTGTATCCGTGGAGAGGATGTTTCCTCAGCAATGCCACGTGCTAGGCAAATTACATGTGACGTGTATTTCATCTAATTGTTGCAGCACCCTATAAGGAAGGTGTTATTACCCATATTGTATCATTGAGGGGGGGAAAAGCTCAGAAAGTCACACAACTAGTGAAGAGCATGAATAATTGGCTGAAATTCCAACCCAACTCCAACTGATTTCAAAGTAGATGATCTTTCTTCTCTGCTACTCTGCCTGGAGGAGATTTACAAAGCAAATAGAGGGAGTGTTTTAATTAAAATTAATTTTGCCTTATTTTTAAAGACTTTTGAATACTCTTCCTATGATTAGCAGTTCCCAAGGGTCTCATAACCAAGTCTGGAAGTCAATGATGCAGAGACTAATCAAACATAGGCAGGAACAGTTACCATAACCAGAGCAAAGGATTAAATGGTGTGACTCGTGCCTCTAAACATTAAGTGGGAACAAAATCATCTCCCCAGAGTACTAGGATGTTTGTATGATCTTGAAACTGAAACAGCAAAATGCCAAAGAGCTCCCAGATGATTGACTCTGTGATTCTTCCATCTTTTGGGAAGGCTGGAAAAAGACAGCTGGTAAGCTGGGATCTGGATACATCTTGGGTGGACTTTGTCCAGTTCTACATTCAGATTGGTGGAGAGAGTGCTGCGTGCAACAAGCCAGACAGCAGAGAGGAGGGTGTCCTACTCCAGTACAGCAACAACGGGGGCATCCAGTGGCACCTGCTGGCAGAGATGTACTTCTCAGACTTCAGCAAACCCAGGTAACTTCCCCAGATGGCCTCCTGGTGGTTCCCAGGAAGGGTAAAGAGTATGTTTTTGTTGCACTGTTTCTAAAATGTCGCTAACTCTTACAAAAGGAGACACCATATCGAAAACTGATGATGGGTACTATATGTCGGCTAACTGAACTTAGTACAAAAATGAAAATTTAAAAATAAGTAAATAAAAGAAAAAAACATTTTTTTAAAGAAAGTAGACAAATTCATAAGTGCCTGACATAAATAATGGCCCAGCAGATAAAAATTTCATTTAAGGGACTCCTGGGTGGCTCAGTCACTGGGCGTCTGCCTTCGGCTCAGATCATGATCCCAGGGTCCTGGAATCAAGCTCCCTGTTCAGCAGGAGACCTGCTTCTCCCTCTCCCACTCCCCCTGCTTGTGTTCACTCTCTCACTGTGCCCCTCTCTGTCAAATTAATAAATAAATAAAATCTTTAAAATTTTTTTTTCATTTAATTTGTTTCTGGACAAAAAGCCCTTGTTTTTATGGCTGTATTCTTTAAAGAACTTAAGAAAAATCATGACTAGGGGAAAAATAGAATAGTTGACCAGTTTTACTACAGAAAATTAAAAAATAAGTAAATAAAAGAAAAACGCACTTTTCCCATTTGCAGGTTTTTTAAGTATACACATACCATATATTATACATATAAAGTTATTTGTATAGGGGCGCCTGGGTGGCTCAGTGGGTTAAAGCCTCTGCCTTCGGCTCAGGTCATGATCCCAGGATCCTGGGATGGAGCCCCACATCAGGCTCTCTGCTCGGCAGGGAGCCTGCTTCTTCATCTCTCTCTCTGCCTACTTGTGATCTCTATCTGTCAAATTAAATAAATAAAAACTTTTTTTAAAAAAGTTATTTGTTATATAGTAAACTATTGTAAAATTAAATATGTATTAAATATAAATTTATATAATGTATGAAAATAAAAACATGTAAAAATATGTTTAAAGCAACATTATTTTTATATATAGAAAATAAACATATTACCACATAAATATATGTTTTCATTGGTTAGATTTAACAGCAAGATAGATATTTTTTCTTTCTTTTTTTTTTTTTAAAGATTTTATTTATTTATTTGAGAGAAAGACAGAGAGAGCTGAGTGAGGAAAAGGTCAGAGAGAGAAGCAGACTCCCTGTGGAGCTGGGAGCCCCATGTGGGACTCAATCCTGAGACTTTGGGATCATGACCTGAGCCAAAGGCAGTCGTCCAACTAACTGAGCCACCCAGGAGTCCCAGCAAGATAGATTTTATTTAAAGTTTTCATATAGCGCTAGAGCTAATGGTAAACAAAATATCTGTGGGGCTCAGATTTTTCTAAAATTTTTTATTGGCTCATCCCTACCTTCATTTTCATGGATGAAGAATATATGTAATAAATAAAAACAATGACAGTTAAGGAGTTTAGGAAAATGCCTCATGTTTAATACTAATACCTATACCAGGCAATCACGATATTTTTCTATATTTAAATTTAGTTATTTTACAAATATGTAGCATTTTGAAATTCAACATTTGTACTTTATATTTTATATGTCATTAAAATCGATTCACAGATATCACTTTTAGAGTGTTCTGTTTTACAATCTTTGTATTTGCACCTCAACATAAAGAGAGCAACTTTTCTTTTTTTTTTAAGGTTTTATTTATTTAACACAAAGAGAGAGATCACAAGTAGGCAGAGCAGCAGGCAGAGGAAGAGAGAGAAGCAGGCTCCCCACTGAGCAGAGAGTCCAATGTGGGGTTCAATCCCAGGACCCTGAGATCATGAGCTGAGTCAAAGGCAGATGCTTAATGACTGAGCCACGCAGGCATCCCCAGAATCTTTCTTTATATGTTGACCATCAACTGTGTCAAGTCTTGTTTTGCATTTTACAACTGAACCTTGTTTTACTGAAGAAAAAATATTATCGGAGACTATATACATCCAGTTCTTACAGATTAAATATATTTGAGCATACTGTGTAACATATAGCTCTTTTGCACCTGGAAGGTTCCTAAGTTTGTTGTTTTAAAACACTGAGTCATTTAAAGGTGACATAACTTTTCATTATGTAACATAAGTGAACATGTAGACAGCTAACAAAAAGCTTTTCTTCTAAGGGACACGGAGAGAGGCAGAAACCAGAAGGGAGGAAACTAGGAAAAACGAGAGCCATAACCTCTAGGGAGAATGTCAGAAACAGTATTTGTGAGACAGAACCAGGTGAGATTTCTCCTAGGACAGGACAAAGGGAATTGATAATGGTGCCAAACTAGTTTAAACAACAATTTAAAATAATTCAAATTATTTTTTCCAAACATTGTCATGGTCGTTTGGAAAGTTAGTCAACATTCAGTAAAGTTACTAGATTACTGTAGAGACTAACAAAACTTCAATAGTTTCTTCAAATTTCCAAAATATTCAGCTTTTATTTATGGAAATTTTTCTTTAGAGCCAAAATATTTCACCACATTCTCAAAGAGTTCTGTGACACTAAAATGGCGGGGAAATTTTGAGTTGGGGGATATCAGAAAAAGACCCCATTTATGGTGACAAATAAAATATAAGGAAGAACTTTAACCAACAGTACTGAACATCTCTTTAAAGAAGAACTACAAAACTTCCCTCGTAGATATAAAGGAAAACAAATAAATGGAAAATAATACAACATTTCTGGATAGGAAAACTAAATATTGTGATATGAAGATATCTCTTAATTTTTGTCTCATGCAATTCCAATGAAAATCTTAGTGATATGTTTTGGGGAACTTTAGATCTAGAAATATAAACTGGCAAAAATAGCTTGAACTTTTGGGGAAAAAAAAAAAAACAGAGAAAACCCCTACATGATATTAAAACACACACTATATAACCAAAATAATTTAAATAGTGCATGGATAGACAGAGCAAATAATGTAGCCAAATGCATGACCTAGAAGTCAACTCACATATATGTAAAAAAAAAAATGTGTATTAAAACAAGACCATGAGCTATCAATGAAAAATTGTTATTCAATCAAGTGGTGTTGGAAAAAAATGGGTAGGCTTTTGGGGAAAATTATCTTTTTAGCTCATTACCTGACCCCATCAAAAACTGTTTAAGACCGGTTGAAGACTTAAACATTTGGGTGAGTATGTGATCTTAGAAAGAGATTTAAACTTCCTAAACACAAATTCAATAGAAGAATTAACAGAGGAAAGGGCTGCTCATATAGAAATACACTATCTGCAGACGTAAACCTACATACACACATAACACGTCTCTGTCAAAGAAAACAGAAAACAGTGAAAGAAAAAAAAACTGAGATGATACTTGCCACTGATAATGAGCAACAGAGGGCTGGTGTTCCTGGGAAGAGCTTAAAAAATGGGTAAAAGAAATGAGTTGATGTTCCAAAAGAGGAAGCCTAGAGGTTTAATAAAACATGAATAATAGCTAAACTCTGTTGCACTAAAAGAGAGACCATTTTTCAACAGTCTGGTGGTCATTTCTCAATGATTACACCAGTGTTGTCTACACACAGAGCAGCAGGACAGGTCCTCTCCTGTGTTTCTGCAAACAGTAGGACTCTTCCAGGAAGAAATTTGGAAAAAGCAAGAGCCTTAACCATAACTAGTTCATTCACTCTGATACTTCCATTTCTAGGAGTCTTCCCTAAAGAAATGAACTGAGAAGGGCTCCTGGGTGGCTTGGTCATTAAGCATCTGCCTTCGGCTCAGGTCATGATCCCAGGGTTCTAGGATCAATCCCTGCATCGGGCTCCCTGCTCATTGGGGAGTCTGCTTCTCCCTCTCCCACTCCCCCTGCTTGTGTTCCCTCTCTTGCTGTCTCTCTCTCAAATAAGTAAATAAAATCTTTAAAAAACAAAAAGAAAGAAAGAAACCGAGGTGTAGGTAAAGCTTTATGCATAATGATTTTCATTACAGGGGCACCTGGGTGACTCAGCAGGTCAAGCTTCTCCCTTTGGCCCAGGTCATGACCTCAGGATCATGGAATCGAGCCCCGTATCAGGCTCTCTGCCCCTCTCTTCTGCCTGCCTTTCTCTGCCTACTTGTGATCTCTCTCTGTCAAATAAATAAATAAAATCTTTAGGAAAAAAAAAGATTTTCATTACAGAATTATTTATAACAGAGAAAAGTAAAATAGACAATAGTATGTCTGTGTCATGAAAATATATGGACAGTAAAATAATCTTAAAAAATAATTAGGGATGCCTGGGGGGCTCAGTCAGTTAAGCGTCTGCCTTTGCCTCTGGCCATGATCCCAGAGTCCTGGGATCAAGTCCAGCATTGGGCTCCCTGCTCAGCAGAGTCTGCTTCTCCCTCTTCTTCTACTCCTCCTCCTTCTTGTACACCCTTGCTCTCTCTCTTTCTCTCTCTGTGACAAATAAAATCATAAAAAAAAGAAATATACTGACATGAAAATGTGTTTATGATATAATATGAAATTTTAAACTAAAATAAAAACCATTTTTTACATATATCTCACCTATGTAAAAGATTACATGCTTTCATGATATATATCAAAACATTAACAGAGGTCAACCCCAGGCAGAAGATTTGGGTGATTTTCTGTTTCATTTTTAATTCATATTAACCCACAGTTAGAACTGCTTTGGAAAAAAATTAATGCTATTTTAATGTAAAAACATACAAAGGAACAGTTTCTTCAGGTTTTTCTTAGAAACGTGATACCATGGTAATCAAAAGACTGTTCATAAATCAAGTTTAGTAGAAATATTTGCCTCCAAAAGATACATTTCCAAATGGAATAAATATGACAAGGACTAAAGTCACTTAAAACTTTAAATCTCTTGATGTGTCTAAACTTGGAAAATTTGGGGGCCTCTGGGTGGCTCAGATGCTTAAGCATCTGCCTTCACCTCAGGTCACGATCTCAGGGTCCTGGGATCGAGCCCCATGTCAGCATCCCTGCTCAGCAGCAGGTCTGCTTCTCTCTCCTGATTCCTTCTCTCAATCTCTCTCCTCTCAAATAAAAAAAAGACCTTTAAAAAAAAAAAACAACTTTCAAAACGATCCAGAGATCAAACAAAACTAAACTTTCTCTTGTTGCTACCCTTGCTATTTTAAGAGCTGCTAATAATCAGCTTTTCCTTTCCCAGCCATAAATGATTTGCTTTTGTGCAGATTCGTCTATCTGGAGCTCCCAGCGGCTGCTAAGACCCCTTGCACCAGGTTTCGCTGGTGGCAGCCTGTGTTCTCAGGGGAGGGCTACGACCAGTGGGCAGTCGATGACATCATCATCCTGTCAGAGAAGCAAAAGCAGGTCATCCCGATTGTGAACCCAACTTTACCTCAGGTATCTTTCTTATGTCTGAGCTCCAAGAAGACAGGATTGTGAGTAGATGGGATTCAAGAACTTCTCACTTCCCCCAGAGATTCAGTGCTTGACCCTTGAATCTAAGTTTTATAAGTAAACTAAATTTTCAGTGTCTGTACTTTTCTGGTTTGCTCTTAATTGTTCTGTTATCCCTCTATGCTGCCAGTTCACAGATTATATAGATAAATAGATAGATAAATAGAAAGAAAGAAAGGGAGGGAGGGAGGGAGTGAAAGCCTAGAAAGTCTGGCCAAGACATCAACCATGATTATTACTGTGTTTATAAAATTAGATACACAGTGACATAGTATTTTCAGTTGTTAAATCATCAGGGAAAAAGGTCTGTGGCAGTAAAAAATAATAATAATAATATAGAGATTCTGCTGTATTTTTCTGGAAATACAAATGGTACCTGCATATCTTGAACTGAAAATTTCTTTGTTGTTTTCAAAGCTATCCAATTGCCTTTCTGCCTTGTCTATATTGTTCCTCTTAGAACTTTTATGAGAAGCCAGCTTTTGATTACCCAATGAATCAGATGAGTGTGTGGTTGATGTTGGCTAATGAAGGAATGGTTAAAAATGAAACTTTCTGCTCTGCCACGCCATCAGCCATGGTATTTGGAAAATCAGACGGGGATCGATTTGCCGTAACTCGAGATTTGACTTTGAAACCTGGATATGTGCTACAGTTCAAGGTATTTATGCACAGGTCTCTTCCCAATGTGGGTCAAAGAACAGGATATCTTCCAGACTCTTAGGTGAAATCAAATGGATACAAATCTTTCCAACTCTCAGAAGGAAGGGACCCACCTGAACAGAGGTTCAACAGTCCTAGAACAGCAGAGCTCCCAAGTTAGCACTACCCACAAGGAGAAAAGCTGGTCAGTTTGAAAACTGACTTTTAGATTTTCAGTCTGTTGTGACTTAATGAACCCCATGCTTCTGAATGGTAAGAGAGAAGTTCTCTTTTTCAGTTTGAGTTTTTGGACTTACGAGTTATTTTGTGGTTTTACTATAGGACTTTCAAACAATTGCCCTTCCTTTGATTTAGTAACGCTGTACCATAATTATCACCGTTCTCTTAAAAGCTTGCTGTTTTTCAGCACTGTGATCACATGTCAACATGTATAGCAAGTATTTCCTTTGACAAGCTCTTTTTTTCAGAAGCCTAATCAAAATTTCATTTTGTTTATAATAAAATCCCATCGGTGAACTCTGGGGTCGAAAGTAATGCAGTTTTAATGAGCTAACACAACTACATGGTCTTTATGTAATGACAGGATGGAGATGCTAAATAATTTACAAATGGAATTACTAAAGAGATCAGATGTTTATAGGCAGCTCTTCAAATATAATTTCCACAGGTCTGTAAACAAGGAAGTTAGTCATAAATAAAATGATTACTGAAATGTTATCCTTCCTTGTTTAGATTCTGACGCTAAACTACAGTGAAAAAAACCATTAATAGCAGTATGTGCCTCGGTATTAATTTGTTGGTACCGCCTTAAAATGGTAACAGGATAATAGCAATAGCAAATATGTTGGCTGGAATACTGTGCTGTTTCTCACTTTACACCTTCTTGATTTAATTAGTCACAAAATCATGATAGTGTAGGCGTTAAAGTCTGCAAGATGGTGTTCTGATGTTTAGAAAATCTAAGTCAAGAAAACATTATTAAATGTTCCAAGTACTTAACCAGTAAGAACACACAACACGTGAGAAAAATCTCCATTCTCAAATCATACCAGGAAAAAACTTCTGATTGTGGCTATTAGTTGATAGTAGATATTTATTATGGTTCACTTGGGAGTTGATGATGAATGTCTATTTAGAATCTGTGACAAGAACTTGGTGTCATTTGTACACAGTGCTGGTACATTTTTTTGCAACGCATGCCATTTGTCAAACACTAGTTGCTAGGAATATGGACATGAAAAATATGGCCCTAGCCCTCAAGGAGCTCAGAAACTAGCAAGTGAGCCAGAAAAAAAGAATAGTCATTATCAAAGGAGTATTGTCATAGAAATATACCCTGGATCCTATGAGAGTACCTGGCATGGTGCCTGGCAGGTACTCCAGAAACAACTGTTCGATGGATGGATGGATGGATGGATGGTTGGATGGTTGGATGGTTGGATGGTTGGGTGGATGGGTGGATGGGTGGATGGATGGATGGATTGAGATGGAAAGTCTCCTTGAGACTTTTCCTTGAGATGGAAACTCAGGGATTGAGATGGAAAGAGTTAGCCCGATGAACAACAGAGGGGGAAGAATTCCAGTTAGAGGGAACAGAATGTGCAAATATATGAAAATACATGAAAGTGCAACTAGATAATTGGGAAACTTTCAGGAGCCTGGAGTATGTGCCAGAGAGGTAAGAGAGAAAGTTGATCCAAATTGGCTTTATATGATACGCTAAGGCACTTGGACAATAACCCAAGAGCAATCAGTCATGGGAGATTTTTCATCCATTAAGTGCAAGAATCAGACCTGTTTTAGAGATATCATCCTGGCGGCAGTATGGATGTTGACTTAGCAAGAGGAGAAGCTGTAATCAACAAGTACATTTATTCACTGATCCAGCAAATATTTATAAAGTCTTTACTATGCACCAGGGTCTGTTGTAGGCTATGAAAATAAATAGGAATAGAGAGCGTGAACTGTTATTTTATAAAGGGTGGTCAGGTCCCCTAACTAATAAAATGACTTTTAAACTGAAACCTGTAAAAGTTAAAAGGGTGATGGGGCACCTGGGTGGCTCAGTTGTTCAACATCTGCCTTCGGCTCAGGTCATGAACCCAGGGTCCTGGGATGGAGCCCCACATCAGGCTCCTTGCTCAGTGAGCAGCCAGCTTCTCCCTCTCCCACTACCCCTGCTTGTATACCCTCTCTTGCTGTCTCTGTCTGTCAAATAAATAATAAAAAAATCTTAATAGAAAAAAATTTTTAAATAAAAGTTAAAAGGGTGATTCCTGCAGCTCTCTGGAAAAGCACGTTCCAGGCACAGGGAACAAAAAGTACAGAGGCTTTGAATCTGTAGTGTGCTTGGAAAGGTTCAGAAAATCACAAGGGCCCCACTGTGACTAGAGCACAAAGATACAGAACGAGGGAACAGGTAGCACAAAGGAGGTCAGACTTGGGCTTCTACTCTGAGTAAAATGGCTGGCAGGAGAGTGACATACTGTGACTGACTTTTAAAGCCTCCTAGTGACAGTGTTGAGAGTGCAGTGACAGAGGCAAGGGCAGAGCTATGGCAGTGATCCAGGTAAAAGATAAAGAAGATGGTGTGGGAGTGGAGGAGGCGGAGAGAGGTGCTCCAACTGTGGAATAAACTCTGAGCAAACAAAGGATGCTAGAGTAGGCATCAAAGGAAGATTAAGGCATTGTGTGGGATTATAACAATAAGGAAATGGACCTGAGAGATGTTAAAGGGCCACAGTCAACATGTTCTCTGGTGAGCTGATGGATGATAGAATGAAGTTGAGAATGACTCCCACACTACACTGGCTCCAGTCGCTGAGATTAGAGATCCAGTCAGAGGAATGATTTGTGTGAGGGTGGCAGATGATGAGAGCAGACTTGGATCTGTGGAACGAGGCGTGACTGGGGACCACTGAAGGGGAAATTCGTAGGAATCAGTTATAGACATTTCCAGAGAGCTGAAGAGGGGTCCGGTCTGGGAGTTACAGATATTCAGAAGGGATTTGAAATAATGATTGTGAAAGAGATTTGGGAGCATGTACAGACTAAAAAGATTCTAAGAAAGCCAGAATTGAATACTAGAAAACACTGACAGTTAAGAGGCAGGCTAAATGATCAATTAAAAAAGGCAAAGACTTGTCAAGAACTGAAGGTTCCTGAGACTTGCCTACTTTAGAAACAACAGCAGTCATAAGAGGCCTATGAGAAAAAGCTCACTGTGTGTGTCTGTTGTAATTACTGTCAGCACACACCAACCGAAAGCTATGCTTACTTACGAGTAAAAAGGAATTTGTGTTAGACGAGTTTAATCACGCGTCGGAGATTGTCAAGTCTTTGCTTATATTGTTGACATTGAACTATATAAACTTAGATAAACGTATCACAATAAAATTTCTACAAACCCAGTTACAAACTCTTCTGAGAGATGCTTTCTAGCTGTGGGTATCGGAATAAGGAAAAGAGAGAATCTTCTTTTGATAGACTGGATCAAGCTGCCAACAGTCACAGGGATGAACTGGTTGATCTCTTGAGCTCTGGGCCAATATTATTTGCCTACGGCCCTTAACTTTGATTTGATCCTTTATTCTCCAGCCATTATCATGTTCCTTTGAGTGGTTACTTCAGTGGTTTTTTCTATATAATTCTACTGTTCTTATCTATAGTCTAAACAATAAAATTCTATGGTGGCTCCCACCAACAAATGAAATAAGATATGAATGGGTTATTCATATAAGATGGCAGATAATTAAATAAATACCAGGAAAAGAGCTTGACATTTGTAATTACCAAAAAAATGTCAACTAAAACAGTAATAAAATCATTTATACATTTACCAATTTAGAAAAAAACTGTTTTAAACTCAAATAATATTCAAAGGTGTGGTAAAAACTGATTCATTTGAACCCAGCTGATTAAAAATGAACACATACAAATAAAAAATTTTAAGTGTTTCTACATTTTCACTCAGTGATACTATTGTCAGAAATTTATCTGGTGATAATGGATCAACTGAAGAAAAAAATATACATTCTTTGCAATGCTACATATAATAATAAAATAACAGGTTAAATAGAAAGTAGAAGGAAAGCTCTAGACGTGTGATAACTTCAACTACATGACCAAAATACATACTTCTTTCTAAAATTTAGAAGAGAAAATAGAAAAAATAAAAACACTTATGCTAGGGTATTCGGATTTAAGTTATTTCTTTTCTTTTTTTTTTCCAAATTTTTTTCACATTGTTAATTCTATGATGACATTCCACTACATGAGTACACAGAACAATAGTAGTTCTATTTCTGGATCATTTTGGTTTTTTGATGCAGTGGCAAAAACTTAGCTCTTTGATCTAAGGTGGCAATGCTTTCTTACTGAGTTTTGGCAAGAAAATAGAGTAAAGACACTTGTTCCACTGAAAGCAGGGAAGATAGCCCTCTCTTCAGGTTACCTTCTTGTCCTGAAAAGAATAGCTCTTCATCTTCTGCTTCCCTCTGTTTATATGCCTGGAATAAGAGAAGAAAACCATTTCTTGGCTTCTTGGATTTTATCCCTGGCTCTAACATCATAGATAGTATGCTTCCACTTTTACTCCTGTAATCCCAAGAAATCCACAAATGGCAACTGGCTGAGCATTTCATTAAAAAGCATCTCTTGGTCACCTAAAGATTTCTAGAACCCGTGGAAGGATCTTTGTTGGAATGGAGCTGAAAGTCTTATCATTGTCAATATAAGGCAGACTCCGTAGCAAGAGCCTTGTCTGCTGTAGCACCTAATGTGTTGAGTGCTAACTTGGAACCAAAACCTTGTCTAATCCTGTCTTTCCTTTTGACAGCTAAACATAGGCTGTGCCAATCAGTTCAGCAGTGCTGCCCCCGTTCTTCTTCAGTACTCTCATGATGCGGGTATGTCCTGGTTTCTGGTCAAAGAAGGCTGTTACCCAGCTTCTGCCGGCAAAGGATGTGAGGGCAACTCCAGAGAACTAAGCGAGCCCACCGTGTATCACACGGGGGACTTTGAGGAATGGACAAGAATCACCATTGTCATTCCAAGGTCTCTCGCATCCAGGTAAAGTGAACATTCTTATTACATGCCATAGGCATTCTTTCTTGGGAGCAGAAATTTATCTCAATATCATCATTTCGGTAGCCTACAAGAGTTTATAGAGGCTAGCTATATCTAGTCACTAAAGGACTCTTGAGGGAAAAAGCCCTGGGGCAAAATTCCCAACGTCAGGGTGTGTGCATTGGTGTCTGTGCACATACAGCCCTGTGTGCTTGGCAAACAAACTTGCTCATTGATTCATCCACTCAACAGATATTTAGTGAGCACCAGTCTGGGCATTGGGATTGCGGTAGTGAACAAAAGATGTTAAAGTCTAAGAGAATAGCAAGTCATTATAATCTCTGACTTTGACTTTCTAGAGATTTTGGATAATTTAATGCTTCCCTGTGTGGACAATTTGAGATATCTTGCAATATAAAAGATCCCTTTAAATGACTATTAAAATAATAGAAAGATTAAAAATTAGTTGACAGAGAAATGAGATAAATGGATAAAAAAAACTTGAAGTGAATTAGTTTCATTAATAGGGCAATAAATTTAACCCAGTTTTCTAGCAGCTAAGACAAAGGGAGAAAATGCAGGGTCATTTAGTTCTCATGTTTGAGTAAAAAGAAAAAAATACATTCTGATTTTTAAGAAAAAATATACAACTTTTTTCCATCTCCATTCTCCATTCCATTTATTCTAGAATAAATGTATAGCATGCATAGGTATCCTTAAGGCAAGTAAAGTAGCTAACACAGAGACCAGGATTTTTAACTCTATCATTTTATGAAAAATAAAGAAACATTCTTCAAGTGGACACTTCTTAATTGAATCCCAGAATGTAGCATTAAATTGTGACTAAGTGAAAGCATTTCTGCAGAGCCTAGATGTACAAATCTACTTATACAGCTTTCTGGTCACGGCTTAATATATGCTTGGAATATTCATTAGTGCCATTCAGCAGTATTTCCAGCTTGCTTCCTTGCTGGAATATAGAAGGATTTATATTTTCCTCACACCTTTTAAAGTTTGACATGGCCTAATAAAATGTAAATGGTAATGAAATGTGTGATTTTTGAGAGCCCGTGTGCATTTTGCCGTGTTCTCTACCTTCTGAAAGCGTGTTTGGAGATGTAATATTTATCAGTCTGGGTCACTGTCTACAATAAGCAGGCTTCCTTGCTGGCCTACAATGAACATACTTGCATAAGCAAGAAATAAACTTGTTTTGAGTTAAGCCACTGAGATTGGGGATAGTTTGTCAACAAGGACTGATCTCATCCTGACAGTGGTAACAGCTTAGCAAGCTAGAGGACTGCTTTATTCATAGAATTCTTCCATTCCAACCATTCTGGATGTGACATTGTTCACTGAATTGATCACCAAACTCACTGTGCATCATCTAGCTAGAGAAGCTGGTTATGTTCTCTCCTTCCCTCATACTTAGGTGTGTATCTCTCAAAAATTACACCGCACACTTTGGTAGACAAACTTCTCAGATCGGGAGAGAACTTGTTTAGTCAAGGATGTACAAATTTCTGGGTTAATCTACTAAACTTTGAAGCCTAATCTTTAAATACCAGTTATTCCCAGGAAAGAGCTTGTCAGTTGGTGGATCTAAGTCCACTTCTAAGTAATTTTTTGTCTTTATATCCCAATGTTCTTTGCAGTATCTTAAAGAGAGACTCAGATGAACTGATGTATGGTGGCGATGTTGCTGGGTTGGCCTTCTTTGGTGAAATGTAAGAATTTGACTTGCAGTGTGCTTTAGGAAGGATACAGGCCCAGCTACTCTAACAGAAAAACAGATACAAATGGTTAACAAGGCTTCAATCAGATAGAAAGTCTTTCTCCTATCACAGTCCAGAGGGGAGCGGTTCAGAGCCGACAGGGTGGTCTGCAGTTCTGAGCACAACAGTCTCATCTCTGGCTCCAAGGCAGCATTCCAGATCTCATCATCTCTTAACCGGAGGAAGGAAAAAGGAAGCAGGGGTGCATAGATACTTTTTTTTTAAAAAATTTTAAAATTGAGTTTGGTTGTTTGTTTATTTATTTATTTATTTATTTAAGATTTTATTTATTTATTTGACATAGAGAGATCACAAGTAGGCAGAGAAGCAGGTAGAAAGGGAGGAGGAAGCAGGCTCCCCAGCCAGCAGAGAGCCTGATGTGGGGCTCAATCCCAGGACCCTGGGATCATGACCTGAACTGAAGGCAGAGGCTTTAACCCACTGAGCCACCCAGGCGCCCTGAGTTTATTTTATTTATTTTAGAGAGAGACAGAACGATCTCAAGCAGGGGAAGGAGCAGTGGGAGAGGGAGGAGGAGAGAGAGTATCCCAGACAGACTCCCCGCTAAGTGCTGAGACTGACTCAGGGCTAGAGGTCACAACTCTGAGATCACAACCCCCGAGATCATGACCTGTGCCAAAAGCAAGAGTTGGATGCTTAACTGACTGTGCCACCAAGTTGCTCAGATAGGTTACTTTTCAAAAAATCATCCTACTCCTTGTTTATATTACCAAGTACAGCCGCCTAGGATGATATATGTACAGTTATCTATTACTATGCCACCGGTCTCCAAATCTTATCTCTCCAAACAAAAGCAACAAGTGATTGACTTTCTTGTGGTTTTGTGGATTATCTGGGTGGTCGTGCCACAGCTCTGTCTGGGCTCCATCATGGAACTGTATTTAGTCAGAGGGTTAGTTAGTGTTTGGGCCCAGCAGGACCTTTCTCTCTGTGTCGTCTTTAGCCCAGTATTTATCGCAGTTGGTATTTCTAGAATTCTAAGAAAACAGAAGTAAAAGTATCTTATTTGCCACATGCTATTGGTCAAAGCAAGTCACAAGGCCACTCTAGATTCAGAATGTGGTAAAACAGACTCCCCTTTTTGACAGGAAGTGCAGAAAAGTCAGACTACCAAGGAACAAATAAATGAGGAGATGTGTAATTCACTGGGGGGCATTATTGTCACAATCTATGATAATCTGTCCTACCTCCAGTGACTCACATCTCCCACGGCCAGATATATTCAATTCACTTTTCTCCCAAGACCTGCCAAGTGTCATCCCATTACAGTATCAGGCACTAAGTCACTGATCTCGTGATCTCTATCAGGTCAGGCTATGGCCTGGATAGGGCTTCTCATGATCTAGAGGCCTATGAACTAAAAAAGACAATAATCCATATCCTACGTACAGTGGTGAGATACTGACAGGTTGATGACAATAGATACTTCCACTCAAAAAAAATTGAGGGGTGGGGAATAGGAAATGCAACAGCCACTGGCCAATAGGAATACTAAAAGCCATTAAGATACTTATTATTAGGGCACCTGGGTGGCTCAGTTGGTTGGGCTACTGCCTTTGGCCCAGGTCATGATCCCGGAGTGCCGGGATCGAGTCCCGCATCGGGCTCCCAGCTCTGTGAGGAGACTGCTTCTCTCCTCTCATTCTCATTCTCTCTCTCTCTCTCTCTCAAATAAATAAATAAAATCTTTTTTTAAAAAAGATACTTGTTACTAGGACTCCCCCCTGCATGAGCAATGTCCAAGACAAGAACGTTGCCTTGATTAAATTCTACTCCTTAGGAGTGGTTCCCTAATCTGTTGTTCTTCCCAGCTATTACCTCTGCTTTGTAGGTAAAGACGTCTGAGGCGTCTTTCCTTTGCCATGAGAATTTATCTGTGTTGGTAACCTCATAACCATCTCATCCTTCTTTCTGCTCATTGCAAGCTGGGTACATAGCAGTGCAGCCCTCTAAACCTCACCAAGATGACTGCCTCCTCTGACGCTTTTCTGAAACTTTGGCCCAACTACAGCTCTTCCATATAGAGGGTGCAGCATGCCTTGAACCTGGCGCACAGCTCGGGGTGTATATTTCCTGCAATGATGGAATATCAGGGAACTACAAGACATTGCTATGAAAGTAGTGGTAAAGCTATATATGAGAACTAAAAGGTTTTCCTTAATATTGCAAAGTGAGCCAATATTTTGAGGCTTCCAATGTATCCATATTGTCTTGGACCTCAGCCCTGGGAAGAAGAAATAGTCTTCATTAGAGTCCAGCTTCCTGGCTGATTTGAACACCATCCAGCCAGCTGGCTAGTGGCATCCATGACAAAGAGCTCTCTACTGAAGAGTAGTAAATATGTTTCCACTTTGAGAGCGGTTGTTGTTTCTTCTGCAATATGTTCAGCTCTGCTATCTCCAAATGCAGGGTTGGAAAGCTGAGAATTCTAAGTGTGAAAATTGTTAAAATTGGGAGCTATTTTGCCATGAGGCAGCGTGCTTATAATAGTTACTAGAACATTACTCTCTCACAAACAATTCTAAGGTGGTTTTCTCAAAGGGGCATTCTGTCCTTGTACTCATTACCTTAGTTCTTACCTTCAAAGGAGAGACTTTGGTGGCTGTAGATATAACCTGGTGTATCCCTGACACTCAGCAACATTCTGGCAATACAATATGTCTTGTCACGCAGCCTGCTGTAAATTCCCTGTGCAGAATGCAAAATGTTGGTATCTCTGGGGCCGGGGTGGGGGGCACAGTAAGGGAGAATGTGCTAGAAACACAGTTGTTTAGCGTTCAGCAGAATATCTCCTCCATGGCCACTATCACCTGTGCGCCTCTCCACAGGACAAGCAGGTTCACAGGAATCTTCTTGGTTGGAGAGGTCAGTACAACAGTACTCTCAGGTGTGATGGTGGAAGGGGAAGGTATAGAATCCTATTCTCCTGGTCACTCAGGCATCCTGTGAACAAAAGTAATTGGGAAAGGAGTCAGATATAGTCTTATCTTCTAAAACTTCTTCCTCATCTGGGAAAGCAAGACAAAGGGGAAGTTTTGTTCAATGATTTGAATGGTCAAGCCCCACTGTGGTTTATATCTAGTAAAATTATGTAAAATTAAACTCATCTTTTCCCCAATCCTCATCTCCTTCGATCCTTCCTGTCAGGTGAAAGATGCTCTTCTAGCATTATGTCCTTCTCAATCACAGTAGTAAACAGGGTTGCACATGGACATTTCTTTGTTCGGGGTTTGAATAATGTGTTTCCTCACTTGAATTCAGGCTTCGTGATGGCAGGAACTGTGCTGGGTTTTGCTTGCCATCCTACACCTTGCCCTAGCACTATGCCTGGTGTGCCAGACACACTTCGTAAATGCCAGTTGAATGAAGGGATCCTGAATGAGGAATAAGGACCAAAAGTAGGTGATGACCTACAGTGAAGATACCTCCCTTTTTTTTTTTTTGATACCTCCCTTTTTAAAATGTGTTTTCCAAAATAAATTCAGTGCCGTTCAGCAAAAAAACATTCTTCTGCATTCTGCTGTATCTCCCTGAAAAGGCACAGATTTCACGTGCACACATGGGCACACACACATTAATAGCATTAATAATTTTAAGACTTCATCTCTTCTACTTTAGGAAGGACAAACTATATGGAATCTAACATGCTTATTAGCTCAATTTTGGCCCACTTCTTGTTGTTGTTGCTATAGCTTGAAAATTACATGTTATTTCATGTTTAAGAAAAGTAAATAAAGGTAAGATACACTTGAGGCCTGGTTCTGCACACGGGAATGGATAACAGACTCATTCTGGTTCCTGCAGCTAGATTCAGTTGGAGGTTCATTCTGTAAGTGGACAGCATCATACTTTGCTTGTCTTTGACTAGCCTTCTCCATTGTTCCACCATACTGTTCCTGTGTGGAGTATGAGTACCCAGAAAAGAACTAGTCCAAGGATAAAAGTTATTCAGTCTTCAGTTAACAAAGCCATTCCAGTAGTGAGCAGCAAATATCCCAATGTAGAGAGAATGATGAATTCATGGTGCGGAGTCAGGAAATTCCCTGCATGCCGGGTCTCTTGTAACATAGTGTTTAAATTAGGAGCATGTAGGATCCCAAGCACAGTAGATTTTTGCTGGTATAAGAAGAGGTTTTCAAGCAAAGATTCAGAAACAGTTTGATGAAAAGTATTCTATTATAAAAAATAGCTCTTAAGCAAGGAATTAGAAGACATTTCAAGAAACAGGCACGATAACTTTAACCATCAGAAACCACTTGTTTTTTCAGGGAAGAAGTCAAGCACCCACCTCACTTGGGCCTACTTCTTCTGATGGTCTCTCCATGTCTACAGTTTTTTTCTTTAGTGAATCTCTTACTAGTTCTTCCTCTTATTCCAGCAACCCTCAGTTTCTGAATTATTTGTGCTCAATTCCAAAACAGTGCAAGGGAGAGTAGGACAGGCAGCAGTAGGCATCAGGAACCAGACATAACTGGGAAAAATTTAAATGAAGCAAAAGTTGCCTATGTCATGATGGGTAAAAACTTTCTTGCTTTGATTTGCACCTACTAACTAAAAACCATCTAGGGGTGCCTGGGTAGCTCAGTCATTAAGCGTCTGCCTTCATTGCAGGTCATCATCCCAGGGTCCTGGGATTGAGCTCCACATTGGGCTCCCTGATCAGCAGGAGGCATTCTTCTCCTTCTCACAGTCCCCTTGCGTGTGTTCCCCTTCTCACTATCTCTCTCTGTGTCAAACAAATAAAATCGTAAAAACAAAACAAAACAAAAAAACTAAAAAACATCTAGCAGATATTAAAAGATTGTACCCCTTTAGATACAATCTCTTGCCCTTTTACTTTGAAATGTGGGCTCTCAGCTAGGACTCCTTGCTATGATTCATCATGTCCAGGACTCGCCCTGTTAACCAATAACTCATCACTTTGATTTGCCCTGTTCTTTTTTTCTTTATTTAAAAATAGATTCTTTAAAGCTCAGCTCCTGAGGTCTTTCACATTCTCAAATATCTAACTGCAAACTCTGCTTCTTGGGTCTATAGGAACCTTAGACTTGGGGGTGCCTCCTTGGTCCGACTACACCAGATCCTGATTCTTTCATTGTTATGAAAATTATGGGGACCTCAAAAAACAGAGATGAGTCAAAGGGTTTCACTTGCTCTTCTTCATTATCAAATTACCAAAGCTTCTAGAATTCTACCTAAAAGTGGGATTCTTCAACCTTCTGAAAGCTTCTGGGCCTCAACCAGAGCCCACTTCTCTCATGAAGGAGGGCAGCTGATAGAGATACTCTCATCTGATCCAAATGGGAGAACTTAGGGGTAGAGGAAAGTTGAAGATGTGTTCACCTTCTTCTTAATGCTGACAAATGTATGCTAAGACTTGCCTTAATGAGTGATTAGTCTCTGAATACTTGAACCTAGTAAAAAATATTGTAGGTCACATTTCGCAAATTTGCCAGGAGTAGATAACTTAGAATAATGAAGAAGAAAAATCCAGGTTTATGGTTCTGGTTGCCAAGTAATCAAAGCTATTCGAAGAGCTAGAAAGAAATGCATTCTGACTCTGCCATATTATTTCCACAATAATGGAGAGAAGAAGGAACCAACTTTGTCTATAGTTTTCTCAAGCAGTCTTCATTAATCTTTAAGATTTTTTACCCTTGTTCACAAAGAAACTGGATTCACTCAAAAGTCTATAAATATTGGCAGTGAAATTAATTGGACTCCAGATAACCTAATCCATCTTCCTTCCTTGTTGTCAGTAGAACTGAGAAGGAAGAGGTGTGTCATTAGAGATGTGCACAGGTTTCCATATATTTGAGAAGAAAGAGATATGCTGAGAGGCTCACAAAGACTGGAGAGCCACTGAGACCAGAGTTAGTCTGGCAGCCTCAAGACTGTTGTGGGGGAAGAAGTACCGGGCAGCAGCCCAGCCCACTGGTGTTCCAAGGTTTGAAGCACTGGGACCAGGTCCCTCTTTTGTTCATTGGCAGTCACCAGTATTGGCAGCCTAGCTCGTTGCTAAGAGCTAGTAGAATGAGCAGTCTTAGGGATTTGAAGTTGGGAGGTGAGGAGGAAGGCAACAGGTGGGAGGAGCACCGTCAGTACAAACTTGTTAACTCTTTCCTGCCAGGATCATGTCAGTGGCAAATAGCCAGAGTCCCTTTATGTGTCTCAACAAAGAATATTCTATCTGATTATCTCAGAAATTCCTAAATAGCCTCTTCTGAAAATGCCCATAAAATCAATGCAATGGAAGGGTAATATATTAATTATGCAAAAGGAATACATTTCTGGTTTTTACTACTAAAAACATATGAGATGGGGGGTGCCTGGGAGGTTCAGTCAGTTAAGCATCTGCCTTCAGCTAGGGTCATGATCCCGGGGTCCTGGGATCAAGCCCAATGCCAGGCTCCTTGCTTGGCAGAGAGTTTGCTTCTCTCTCTCCCACCGCCCCTCCTCAAGCTCATGTTCTCTCTCTCCCTTTGCTTTTTCTCTCAAATAAATAAATAAAATAAATCTAAAAAAAGAAAAAGGAAGGTCTATACATTTTTTTTTAAAAAAGCATGTGAGATAGAACATATACAAGCTATAATGTATAATAGGTGTCTGGCTGTCAATAATCTTTTGTACCTGATTTCTCCGGGTGTTGAAACATTAAGGCTGAAGAGGAAATCAACAAGTTTCAAGAAAGCTCTGTGAGAGACACTTTATTATAAAGATTAAGTGTCCAGTCAAACACGAAACCTTTCTTAAATTTTTCTGAACTGCTCTGTTTCAGTGTTTTTGCATGTGGTATTGGTGTAAGAGAAACATGTGTTGTTTTCCCCAACAGTAAAACCAGATTCCGATGGATTCAGGAGAGCAGCTCACAGAAGAACGTGCCTCCCTTTGGTTTGGATGGAGTATATATATCTGAGCCTTGTCCCAGTTACTGCAGTGGCCACGGAGACTGTGTGTCAGGGGTGTGTTTCTGTGACCTGGGGTACACCGGTAAGGCTGCAGGCATGTGTCTGATGGTTTGTTTGTAAAATATTCATCTCTAGTTACTGCCTTTCATGTTGCTTCTTCCAAGGAAATATATTCCAAGATGATTCTTCTTTAAGTCCTAGTAGGAATTTGCCACCCAGGCATTGGAGGTGCTGAGAGATATTTTATAGTTTTGAGTTACCTAAGGAAAAAAATACAAGGTAACACCAGTTTCACTCCCTAAAAGATATTAATTTATTAGTAATAGTGGTAATAGTTAACATTGCTTTCAGCTCTACTTTATGCAGGCACTATAAGTAGTAAGTGCATTTTATATCATCTCACTGAATTCTAACAAAAACCCTGTTCCATAGTACATACTGTTATTTTCTTGTTTATGTTTGAGGAAACTGAGGCAAAGAGAGGCTTAGTACCTCTCCCAAGGCACACAGCGAGGAGTTGCTAAAGCCAGGCTTCAGACTCTGGCAAGTCATTCTCTAACACTCAGACCTAAGCTCTTCCTTGACCACTGGCTGCAAGGGACTCTCTGTGCTCTTTACATTGCTTTTTATAAGAACTGTAATTTTACACATGCAGAGTAAAAGTCAGTGCCTGAAATGATAAATCCAAGGCTGCCAAAAGAAAACTTTACAAGAGAGAGATTTTCTGACCACAGTCACCCTTGGCTATTGCTACAAGCAAAAATAAAAAGGGAACTGAGATTAAAGAGTAAAATTGAAGAAAATGTTATAAGCTTCAAAATTTTGTTTAGAGTTTTTCCTAGAGACAACTTCAAAAGGATGATTCCCAGAGTTTCAGCTCTCTGCTCTTCATCTGGCTTGTGACCGAAGACAAACATATGTCGTTGCAGGCCTTCTGTGGGGAGTACTGCCACTCATGGTTTCAGGGTATTTTTTTTTTAAGTCAGGGATTAACTCTCCTTATTGATCCTCTGATAGAGGGACAACAAAGGAGCAAATTTTATGATGAACAAAATCTATTTTTCAGTTTGCCCACCTCCTCTTGGTAACAAGAACCATGGAAATGTGTGTTTCCTACTGTCTCTTTACACATGAATAAAAAATTACAGAGGTGGAATAATGTTTTTGGTGATGGTAGCGGTGGCTGTATTTCAGACAGGCAATTGTGGGATACAGACTTCCATGTGGTTTCGTGTGCCCCTAACACCTGTGAAAATGCTTTCTTAGCCCATGTTCTGACTGTACCTTCTTACATGTAACAGTTTCAACAAAGCCTCTCTCTCCTATGTATTTCTTTTCTCGGAAGCCGCGCAAGGTACCTGTGTGTCTAATGTCCCTAATCACAGTGAGATGTTCGATAGATTTGAGGGGAAGCTCAGCCCTCTGTGGTACAAAATAACTGGGGGCCAGGTTGGAACTGGCTGTGGGACACTTAATGATGGCAAATCTCTCTACTTCAATGGCCCCGGGAAAAGGGAAGCAAGGACTGTCCCTCTGGACACCAGGAATATCAGGTAGAGTTTATTTGTATACTTCTCCATGAACATAGTATTTACCATGCCTTTGGTCTAACTTAAAACTCTTTGTACTGTTATTGAGGATTTACATAATCCAAGGTTTCTCTATATACATTCTGATATGTAAAAAAATGCAGCATAACTTAAATAGCATAATGCATTAGTTTCTGCAAAACCACAATTCATTACATCGCCAAAGTCTGTCTAAAGTATGTCTGCTTGGTTTTCTAAAGTTCTGTGTTACTATGAAGAGTGTTTGCTTTTATGCTTATAGCTTCAACTTTAAATTCTGTGTCCAAGAATGATGTGTTCCATTGATTGAAACTTTATGTATTCATTTATTAAAAACTGCTCCAGAAATTTTAAATACCTACACTGACACCTGCTGGTAAAATAAATAAATGCTTGGTTTTAAGGTCAAATGAAATCGTATCACGCCTAAAATGAAACTGTGCTTTTCTCATTATTGTCAGTTAAAATATTTGAGAATCAGAAGAAAAGAAACTGAAGAACTATTTGGAACTTCTAGACTTGTCATCACTAAAGTCTGGAGTTCTATGTCCTGTTTTATTTCTGCCTTTGATATCTTTCCCCTTCCTTCTGCGTTCTCTCAGAGGAGCAACTATTGCATAGGCCCTCTCTGTTGGTTTACTATGGACTGAGGCTTAATTTACATCACACTGAGTATCAGCTGTGAAAAAAAAATTTTTTTAAGATTTTATTTATTTGACAGAGAGAGAGAGATCACAAGTAGGCAGAGAGGGGGCGGGGAGCAGGCTCCCCGCCGAGCAGAGAGCCCGATGCAGAGCTCGATCCCAGGACCCTGAGATCATGACTCAAGCCAAAGGCAGAGACTTAACCCACTAAGCCACCCAGGTGCCCCTCAGCTGTGAAAAATTAAACCTCTGACTCTAAATCAGTACTATAGATAATTATGTGTCCCTAAACTAATGTAACATAAGGTTAGATTTTTCCTCATCCTGAATTTCCAAGAACAGTATTATCTCAATCTAAGGAATGAGCATTTCCATGATTACGCTCAATTACATCAAAGTTCACATTGAAGTAAAATTCAGCTGTTTCTTTTTGTTTAAATCATTATTATAGTATAAAATTAGTGGTTAATAAGTAACCACTTCTAAAATGGTTACAGAATTAGGTCGCTATATAATCTATGTAGTTTCTACTTCTCATATGCCATTGGTGCTTAAACGTACTATTTTGGAATTATAGAAGCTTTTTTTTAATGTGTCAAAATGCAAAAGTTCAATTTCTTCTTCTCTATTTGTAAGTAAACTGGAGTTTCTCCCCTCCTCCCTTACAGACTCGTTCAGTTTTATATACAAATAGGGAGCAAAACTTCAGGGATTACCTGCATCAAACCGAGAGCTAGAAATGAAGGTAAGTTGCTGTATTTCCTTAGAAATTATAGTTACTGTGGGTAGATTACTCGTTTTTCTTCCCAAAGTTTGGCCAGGATTTTGTAAGCTGAGATACCCTGAATCATTTCTTCTCTTCTCTTCTCTTCTCCATCATTAAATGACTAGCTGCATAGAGCCATGATCTTTTAGGCCCCTTATCTAGGTCCTTAAACTGGAAAAGCTTATGGATCATGTCAGAATATTTTTTTTGTTGTTGTTCTAAGTATTTGTTTGTGGTCAGAGTATATTCATTTTAAGGAATGCTGTTCCTTTATAACTTTCAATAAGGAGAAAAAAAATAGTAGAACCTTTTACATTTAGTGTGGGGCTAGAAGCTTGTTTGCAAGGGCATTACTGAACGCACATCAGACTCTACTTCGTGCCCATAAAGGTTCTGGGGGTACTAGCATCCTTTGGTAGAAGGAACAATTCTTGGCAGTGATAAACCTTAAATTTTACTAAGCACCTATTATATTCAAGGTACTGTTCCAAGTGTTTTATCTGTTAATCCATTTCATCTTCATCATACCTCTTTGCCAAAGGTATTATTAGTCCTATTTCACAGATGTAGAAAGTGAGGTACAGGTAGATCAAGTAACCTAGCCAAGATCATGTAGTCTTAAGTGGATGAGCAGGGATTCAAACTACAGAAGCTCATTCCAGAATGGACGCCTTAACCACCCACATCCTGCGTCTCTCCTTGCCCAGATCTCTGTTTTCTCTAGGCTTCCATGCCATTTTCTGCTTCCGTGATTGAGTTCTAAAAGAAATGCAAAAGGCTTGTAGCATATGTTAGTAGCCTCCTGGAGCCCTACAGACTGGGGATGCCCTAAGGAATTCTGAAGGCGAGTTTTCCTAGCACAAAACCCCTGGGCTTCTCAGATGGGGCCTCCTCCAAAACTTGATCTCATGAATGGGACGTGACCGGTTGTGTAGCTTCTGAGTTTGTTATTATCTCAGGCATGACTGTGTGTAACATGCTGGCCTAAACAATCCCTGTTAATCAGTGGAGCTGCTGAGAGCTCAATGACTGATCGGACATGTCCTCAGCCGTATTATTGCTGACTAAAAGCTTTCATGACTTTTTCTGAATATGTTAGTACTTTTAGTCTAGTAATTGTCCAGATCATTGATTTACTGAAGCAGCAATCTAGAAACTTCTACAGACCCATTTTGTGTTCCCTAATCTCTTCAACAAATGTCTCTTCAAGAGTCTGCTCTAAGCCACACATGTTCTAGGCTGTGGATACCGTGTCCCCAAATGTCTGACACAGCAGTCACAATGAGCTAGGCGATGAGCTATTACGAACAGCCCTCGAAATCTCAATAGGTTGGGAAAGGAAAGATTTCTTCTTTCTGCTACATTTCATCGAGGCTCTTCTGAGGTTCTCCTTCTAGCACCAAGGATGGATGCGGGGTAGATCCTGGATGTTGCCCGCCATGTAGCAGAGGGAAAGAGAGAGTGTGTCACAGGGGACTAGAGGTCCAAACCACCACAGGCCAAAAGGGGAAGAAGAACCAGAGTGGCCCTCCTACCACGGCAGATAAAAACCAGGCCTCAAAGGGCACTTCGCTCCTAGTGAGAGGAGTCAGAAAACACACGAATAAGCAAGATGTTAGATTGATGGTTAGACGGAAAAAAATAAGCTGATGAGATGGACAGCTGTGGGCTGAGAGATGTGATCTAGATAAAGCGGTCTGGGAGGGGGGCTCACTGAGAAAGTAACATTTAAATTGAAATCTAAAGGATGGAAAGGAGCCAGCAACATGACGAGGCCAGGGAGAGTTTTGCAATGAGAAGCAGCAGCAGAGGCCACGAAGTGGAAAAGAATTGTGATGTCGGAGAACAAAAGGAAGACTGGTATGGCTTGGGACTCGTGGAGAATGAGGGGCAGGAGCCCAGGCACGTGGGGCCTTGCTAGCTATGGTAGGGAGATGGGGTGTGAGTCCAGGGTCATGAACACCAGCTGAAGGCCTTGAACCCAGGGGACAACATCATCTGATTTAAATTTTTACAAGCTCGACCCACAAAAATAATAAGTAGTTCAAAACACAGAAGTATTTCTAGAACACATGCTCAGCCCATGCAGAGGTGAGAACTTTGAGGTGTACAGATGACAGGGTCTCATCCTGACGATCTTATTTTCTGATTGGAGAGGTAGAGCATGTTAACATTTTCTTTAACCTCTGTAATAAAATTACTATAAAATACTGGGTGGTTGGAACTGTGTAACAATTGTGTGCGTGACTCTTCTAAAAATTGTAGATCCCTGGATATGAACTTAAAAAAAAAAATAAAAAACTGACCAGAATAGACTAGGAAACATCTACCTGTCATAGAGATGAAGTTCTGCTCGACACTTAGCCTCTGACTACAAATGCTGTTGCTTGTCCTGCCGGGTAGATTCTCTGAGGACCCATTTAGGAACAAGCAACTTTTTCTCCACTACCCTTGAGCTGTTTTCTTGAACTCCTTGCTAGCCATTTAATTCACATCCCACAGGCATTTCTCAGTCTTTTATTGAAAACTGGTTGTTAAAATGTCAATCTGCCTAAATCCTTGAACCAATCTCTTCCAGTTGATGAAAGTACAGATTTTTTTTTTAACTTACTCAAGCTGAAGCCTTAATTTACATATTTGGAATTAAAATCAAAATTAGGCTATTTTCAATAAGACTGGGCAGAACGTAGATGGGGTTGTAATTCAAAAAGAGAAATGTGGTACATGCCCGAAACACTTGGGAGATGAGCTAAAATGGCTTGGTTTTAATTTTCAGATGTGCAGTGTGTCATATGACCCAGCTAATGGGGCTCGGCAATTTATATGAAATAGAGATACTGCTGTTTTCCTTTCTTGCATTCCCCCATTGTTTCAGACTTCTGGGAAGCCCTCCTTTATTGTCCTTTGGGATTGGGTCCTAATCTCTGCAGACCTGGTTGTGTCCCTCCTAAAAAAGCTACTGAGAAGTACTGCAAACAGAAACAAAACAGAATATGGACCCCTTGAGTCCTGCTTCTCATGTACACTTGATCCTCTAGGGAGCTTTCAAAGGCAAGTTCTGAGTCAGCAGGACTAGGGATGTTATGCTGCATAATGAATGACTCCAAAACTGAGTGGCTTAGCACAAGAAACAGCAGTTATCTTCTGGTTTCTATGAGTCAGGAATTCAGGAGCAGCTGAGCTGGGTGGTCCTGACTGAGGATTTTGCATAAGGTTGCAGCCAGGGTAAATGCCGGGAGAAGGGGCCATCATGGAAAGACCCAAGCAGGGCTGGAGGATCTATTTCCAAGATGCTCACTTACATGGCTGGTAGAAAGAGGCCTCAGTTTCCCACTGGGTGGACCTGTCCATAGGCTGTTTGAGTGCCATCCCTACTACCTGTTAGTCAGCTTTCCTCAGAGTAAGAGATCCATGAGAAAGACACAAGGATAAATGTGCAAAGCCTTTTATGGCCTAGTCTCAAAAGTCACACACTGTCACTCCTACCATATTCTATGTATTGCATGCAAGTTACTAAGTTCAGCAGCACCCCAAAAAAGGGGGGAAATAAACTCCACTTTTTAAAGGGAAGAGTGTCAAAGAATTTGTGGACATGTTTTATAACCACCACAGGCAGGGCCTGTTACCAGGTGACGCAGGTGCTGGTCCTTGGACCATACTTTGAGTAGAAGGTACTAGAAAGGACTAGCCAATGAGATTTTATTCTCATGATGCTTCCTCTCTGGTACCTTTCTAAAGGTAATCTACCTTTAGAATAATCTAAATTATTCTCTATTCTCTCTCTCTCTCTCTCTCTTTCCCATCTTATTAAATATAAACCATATCAACACAGATTAATAGCCACAAGAAAAACTAAATTTTGAACTGTCTGGCTTTCTCAGCCACCCAAATTCATATTAAAAGCCAATAGGACATATTTCGAGCAAACATCAAAGGTTGGAGACTGGAGTTCCTCCAGAAGTTCCTCAGCTTAACTAGAATGAAGACTAGAAACAGACTACCTTCCATTTTCTGCATGAACTTTACTGTGACTCTCTTGCTCCAACTCATGGGTCTACAGCCACCCACTGAAGCTATAACTGCCAATCTCTATACTTAGATCCGTCATGCTCTCGCCCCAGGGAGTTGCTATTCTTTGTGCTGTCTTTATCCTCTCATTATAAATGGTGGTTTCTTCTATTTTAAATACAGTAAGATTAATTCTCCCGAGAGTTCTAACTTTTTGCATATTAGTCATTGTTGTTCCTGGCATCCTCCTTGTCAGATGCGGTGATAATAATCCCATGTGCTAACAATTAGCCTTAAAAGGCTGTCTTTGTGTTCTGTATTTTATCCTAATAGTTCCTGAAATTTAATTTTAGTAAACTCTTTGTTGCCCAGCATGATAAAGGGATTGAGATATTCCCACAGTCAGTAATGGGGAAATTAGAAAGTTATCATATATTTCATGAATGATTTAAAACCTTTTTCTGAAAAGGTTAAGATATAACAAAATTAGTGTAACAAATACAACTTTCCTGAATATAATTTCTGTGAATACTCAAAGTACTTCAGTATCTCCAGTCATAATTATGAGTATGTGGTGCCAGTTGTACGAATAGGCAGTTAGATGCCCAGAAAACCCTCTACTCCTCCCATCAATAACAACAGATAGATAAGTAGATATCCTGTTGATTCCCATCATTAGCAATTTTTTTTTTCTTTTTGCATTCAACCTTACCTATTCCCTGTCCCCTCTTTTAAAATAAAAAATGTTTCGGGATACCTGGGTGACTCAGTCAGTTAAGCGTCTGACTCTTGATCTCAGCTCAAGACTTGATCTCGGGGTCCTGAGTTCCAGAGCCCCATGTTGGGCTCCATCCTGGGTGTGGAGCCTACTTTTTAAAAAAACAGTAATTAAAATTTAAAAAGTTTCCAGGGGAGGTAGCGGGGGCAGTGCAGATGGTCCTATAACTTGAATGTGCAGGTCACTAAATCATGTCACCATGGAAACAGGTGGAGGAGGGACATTGGGTAGATGGGGGTGGGTAGAGAGGGCAAGATTGACACAGAAAGGAGAGTAGAACTAATATGAAGGGGAGTGAATTTTCTGCTTTGCTATTTATTTTACTTCTTTTAAGATTTTTATTTTATTTTTATTTATTTGTCAAAAAGAGAGAGAGGGAGAGTGAAATCACAAGCAGGGGAAGTAGCAGGCAGAGGGAGAAGCAGTCTCCCCACTGAACAAGGAGCCTGATGCAGGACTTGATCCCAGGACCCTGGCCTCATGACCTGAGCTGAAGGCAGACGCTTAACCAACTGAGCCACGCAGGTGTCCCCCTGCTTTGCTATTTAGTAATGTGACCTCATTTCAGCTTTAGTAACCAAAGCCTGACAAAATATAAAGGGCCAGTGAAAGGATCCTCCCATGTAACAGAATTTCATATTGGGCCCTGCTTACTGTCTGGTGCTTCGGCAGGATAAAAGCCCTACTTGATTTGTGCTGGGGAAATTGAGATATTTCTTCGGAGTGTATAATAATGAGATGAGACTTGATAATGTTCCGGACAGAATCTAAAATTCAAATACATGATCTGCTGTGGATTTTTATGTCCCCCTTATCAACCCACTCATCACTCATACAAAGCTGAGTAGTCTTTAAAAGAGCTTATGTTTTTTCTTTTTTTCTTTTTTTTTTCCTTCCTCATCTTCCATTTCCTGGGAGTTGGTGCACTAGAAACTGTCAAGGAATTGATGAGCCTTCAGGTCTATTAATTCATTCCTAGGAAGTTAGATGAATGTGCCCTCGTTCTATGAGATGCAATTTGAAGTTTCTGCTGCAGTCTTGCCATTTAAAAAATACTGTTCCTTGCCTTTCTTTGCCTCTAGGAAAGCTGTCCAAGTAACTGGATTTATGTCTTTTAACTCAGGGCTTGTTGTTCAGTATTCAAATGACAACGGGATACTCTGGCATTTGCTGCGAGAGTTGGACTTCATGTCATTTCTGGAGCCACAGATCATTTCCATTGACCTGCCACGGGAGGCTAAGACCCCTGCCACAGCTTTTCGATGGTGGCAACCCCAACATGGCAAGTTTCTGCTCCCTCCACCCTTCCCAGTGGCCTTGAGAGCATACAGTTAAAGCCGCGTTGTACCGTATGCTTTGTAATTTGCTGTCGGTTTCCTAGACAATTTGATTTAAAAGCATAGTCATAAAGATATTCATATGGCTGGATAACAAACTTTCTCTAACTGCCTTTATTCATTGGATTTCAGGAAAGCATTCAGCCCAGTGGGCCTTGGATGATGTCCTTATCGGAATGAATGACAGCTCTCAAACTGGGTTTCAAGACAAATTTGATGGCTCCATAGATTTGCAAGCCAGCTGGTACCGAATACAAGGAGGTCAAGTCGGTATTGACTGTCTCTCCATGGATACTGCTCTGATATTCACTGAAAACATAGGTATATATTTTCACCAGCTAAAGGGAGAGTATTTCATTAACTAGAGGACTAAATTAACTAAAGCCCAAGAGGAGACTCCCTAATGCAAAACTGTGTACCTAACTGCCTGGGCTGAGGGAGATTCTGGAAAAAAAGGAGCTGGGTTGACCTCTAAGAGAACTTGGTGCGTCTAGCGGCCGCTTGCCTTTGAACTGTCCTCCTTGCGTGATCTAATAAGGTTTCCTCAAATCAGAGCAATAAAATCTCTCTCGGAAGACTCACTCCCATGTCTCGTAATTTGCAGAACTGGCAGAGAGAAGACTCTCCAAGATAGTCACGCTTTTCAAATTAGCAGCCTTCTGCGGGTCCAAGCCTCTGCTAACCAAATGAAAGCAGTTATTGCGGGAGCAAAAGTCGCTTCGATTAAGACAGGGTTCTTGTTCGCTCCTGAACGTATTCGTTCCAAGCAAAAACGCCCAATAGCAAAGAGAAGACCATTAAATGCTACCACTCAACTTCTTTTTTTTTCTTTTTTTTTTTTTTTTGCAGGAAAACCTCGTTACGCTGAGACCTGGGACTTCCACGTGTCGGCATCGACCTTCTTGCAGTTTGAGATGAGCATGGGCTGCAGCAAGCCCTTCAGTGAGGCCCACAGCGTCCAGCTCCAGTATTCCCTGAACAATGGCAGGGACTGGCATCTGGTCACCGAAGAGTGTGTACCTCCCACCATTGGCTGCCTGCACTACACAGAAAGTTCTGTGTACACCTCAGAAAGATTCCAGAATTGGAAGCGGATCACCGTCTACCTTCCACTCTCCACCATGTGAGAATTGCCATGTGGCTTCATTTCAGAACTCTAGGTTCCTGTCACCTCATGTGAAAGTAATCATGATTCCGCTTGGCAATTCTGTGACGCTCTCATGATAATTACGCAGGGAGTCTGCGTGGAGCGGTGGGGAGGGGGAACGAACAAGGCACTTGGGGTTGCAATTTTATAACGTGTTAGTGAGTTCCAAAAGTTCAGGTCTGAACTTTCCTGTTTTCTGGCAACAGGAAGCCTGCCCACCAGAGCCAGTTGTACAAGTAGTCCTGTTCTGTTGTAAAAATACATATCTACCCAACAACCAGAGAAATATTTGTTCATGTGAAGCAGTATGTGAAATCATCACACGTGGAAGAATAGTAGCCTTAGTTTCTTTATTTTATTTTATTTTATTTGTTTTTTGACAGAGAGACAGCAAAAGAAGGAACACAAACGGGGGAGTGGGAGAGGGAGAAGCAGGCTCCCTGCTGAGCAGGGAGCCTGATGCGGGGCTCGATCCCAGGACCCTGGGATCATGACCTGAGCTGAAGGCAGAGACCTAATGACTGAGCCACCCAGGCGCCCCTCTTTTTTGTTTGTTTTTTCTTTATTTTCAGTACCACGGTGAGAGTAAAAAGATGGTTCCTTCAGAATGTTCATATTGTTTTTACATCTCTCTTTCCCCTCCTGGGATTTCAGATTATATTCAAAACTTGTATTCGGGCTTACAGCAGGCTCAATTTGGGGATCTTTCTAGGAACCAGTGTGTCCTGAGGTGGCTGGTTAGAGAGCGTGCCATTCCCGCCGTGCCCTGCCACTGCTGTGTTCTGGAATTCAGCCACATTGGCCTCTGCAGGCTGCATTTACCAGGCTCCTGCGTCTGTAGGCTCCCAGATAGATTTAGTAGCAGAACCTGGCGTGATAATCAGAGTGGAAACAGAGATAAAACAGGATATCCCTTCTCTTCCCTTTCTGTCTCAAGAGCATCTTGGCTAACTTCACTGGCTCCCACTCCCAAAGAAGGCCCCCCACCAGGACCCTGGCCCCTGGGCACCAGCCAACAGTGTCCCTCCAGCTTCGGACTTGCAGCAGTGTCCCAACTTTGCTCAGTTCTGGTCTCCTCGCTGCCCGTTGGCTTCTCAGCTCTGGCACTAACCTCCAGCATCTTGTGTTAAACACTCACTAGAATTAAATACTCATAGTGGTTTCCATGTTGCTGATTTGAGTCTGATTCAGAGATGTACCACCAAATGGCAGGGGAAAATGCAGGAAACCAGAGCATTTTAGCATTGAAGCTAAACGCTGTGGACGCCCTGTGCTTTAAAGAATGCTTACTGGTAGCTCATTTATTCGCTTTATTTTTATTCAACAAACATTTATTGAATATCTACTTTGTTTTAGAACTCTATTACAAAATTAACAAACTGATGCCAGCATCCAAAGATCTTATTTGGGACACTGGACGTCTCAGCAGTTATTTATGATATAAAATGGTGACGTTGCTAGTCCCCAGGGATGTTACTGAAATGCGGGGTGGGGTACTACCTGAGTTTAGGGGGACTGAGGGAACTTCCTGGAAGGGCCCAACTCTGAACAAATAGCGAGTCCTGGTAAAGAGGGCATGTGGGAAGGGAAGACATTCTGCAGCTTGGCCTTGACATTCCATTTGTTGGGGAATCACTGGAAGGGTGTTCTGTGGAGTGGTGATGGGATTCGATTTCTACTTTAAAGCCACCACACCCGTAGCTGTGTTGCACTGAGGGAGAACCTGTGTCTGGAAACAATAGCACTGGAAATGCTGCTGTTGACATTCTACTTCAAGGATGCTGGGTTCCACGTTCCAAACAAGTGATTCCTCCACTTCCGCTTTGTGGTCTATTTCTAAGTTAGAGACTGTTACTGTGGTTTGGCCCAGGCTGCGTATATTTCTGGATAAGGTGATCTGACAGGGTAGTCCAAAGAGCAGATTACAAATGGAATGGAAAATGTGGGCGTGCCTCACCTGGTTCTGGCCCTCACCTTTCGGCAGCCAGACCTCAGGCACCATCATGGAGGCAGAACTTCCCTGGGGTTTCCATTTTCTGTCTCAGAAACCATTTAGGGACAGTAGTGCCGGGACCTCATTTCCTCGTGCTTTTCCTCATGCTTCTCATCCATTCTGCCTCTTTCCTCATCCTGAATGGCAGGAAAAGCCTGAACCCCAAAACCCCAAATTTGGCGCGTGGTTCAAACACACAATAAATCACTAGTCCAAGATAACTTTCCCATCACAGGCGTATTAGGAGACATCTGTATGAAAGGAAGGGTGACATATTTACCAAGCATGTTTTCTACTCTCTCGCAGTGGTGGGTTCATCAGGAAAGAACATCCAACACTTGGTGTGAGAACTAAGTGTCTCCAAGAAGAGGGAAGGAGAACTTGGAGGAGGGCTCTTCAGAGGGAAAGGGGAGTTAAAGGAAATGTTCTCCTGCTTTCAAGGATGCCTGTCGAACCAAGTATGTTTTCTTTGGTCAGGTCTCCCAGGACCCGGTTTAGATGGATTCAGTCCAACTACACTGTGGGGGCTGACACGTGGGCTATTGATAATGTTGTGCTGGCTTCGGGCTGCCCCTGGCTGTGCTCTGGAAGAGGAGTTTGCGACGCGGGACGCTGCGTGTAAGTCCATAAAACCGGCAGTTTCTTTGTTTAGGATGCAAAAGCAAAAATGACTTTCGAACTCATGACAAATAATGCCTTTCCGCCCCTCCTTCTTCTCTTTTAGATGTGACCGGGGCTTTGGAGGAGCCTACTGTGTGCCCATTGTTCCTCTGCCCTCGATTCTTAAGGATGATTTCAACGGGAACCTACATCCCGACCTTTGGCCTGAAGTATATGGTGCCGAGAGGGGGAACCTGAATGGTGAAACCATCAAATCGGGAACATCGCTCATTTTTAAAGGGGTCAGATAAGATTCTACTTCTATACTCTGCTATCGGGATTCCTTCTTTCCCTTACTGCTCCACACAAATGTGTTTGTGAACCGGCTCAGATAGTGTATTACTTTATATGAAGCTGTTGTCTTCTAGCCCAGACCACGTTTCCTCCTCTGTTCGCCATCATCATTTTTCAGGATCACTTAGGCATAAAATCTTTCCTCCGCTTTGGTGATCAGACCCCTGTTACTTTCTGCTGCAATTATATACATATATATGTATATATGCACGCACACACACATGAATTATGCATATGCAATTTCTAGAATGTAGCATTTTCTGTGTTATTGAATATATAACTTAGAGAACTGTAAAAAATGACTTTAGAAAAGGGCTTTGCTTTTTCCTTTCTTTCTTTCTTCCTTTTCCTCCAGCCAATAGAACCCTTTGGTGACTTGAAGAAAACCAAACATCGGAGTCAAGTGAAATACCATTCTGAAACATTGTTAGTCTGTTTTTGTGTTTCAACCTAGATGTTTGCTGAGAAAGAGTTAAGCAGTTGTGTGAAGTGCTGTACTGGTTGTACTGTACCTTTCCCTGTGAATACAGGCCGTATCCCGTCTCTCCCACCATGGGGAAGTTGGCTAATACAGGGTGCGCTAGTGAAATCTGTCACAAAAATCTGCATGGGCCCCCATACAACCTTCATGATTAACATCCAATGCTTAGAAAATTAGATACCCTGAAACTTTTTTTTTTTTTTAGGATTTCATTTATTTATTTTTGAGAGAGAGAGTGCACGAGCAGGGGTGAAGGGTAGAGGCAGAAGCAAACTCCCCGCTGAGCAGGGAGCCCAGTGCAGGACCCTGGGATCATGACCTGCGCCTAAGGTAGACACTTAACCAACTGAGCCACCCAGGCGCCTGGTGGAACTTTCCCAGTTATAGCTGATAGAGGCTGCCTACCGTTCTGATTTAAATACCTAATTTGTCTCAAGTTTGGATGAGAGAGAAAAAAAAAAAACACTTAGGGGTCGGAGAGATTCACTAGTCCCTACGAGCTCTGAGAAGCTGAAGAAATTGAGGTAACATTTCAGGATGGAAACTGCTGGTTTTCATGTGTATGTTTTTTCAGTCTTGTTGGAGGCATTAGCTGTGATTACCACCACTAGCTCACTTCCGATCTGCTTACAGCATTGACAAGACCGAAAAGCAGGAGCCTTTGAATATTTAAATATTTCATGATTTAAATATCTTTACCTGATAAATTTTTAAGCCAGTGAATTAACCTGGTCCCTAGATCCTATGAAGGAAGAAGACGCACAGTGTTTTCTATTTTCCCTTTAGCCGTCCAAATGCAAGAGCAGCCAAGCATTATCTGTATTAGACATTATCTCTCAGTTCTGCAAGATGTAGAGAGGGCCCAGCGTGGGCCACTCAGTAGGGTGCAGTTTGACCTAGAAAGGCACTCCTTCGTTAAAAAGGAAGTGATAGTCTCACTTTAATGTTTATAGATTCAGGAGTATGATCAGCTATTCAAATAGCTTGTTGGATGCCAAAGAACTCCCACATTTAGCACAAATGGATTAATGAGCCCGGAAAAGGGATGAGGAAAGAAACCTGTTCGTGAACTTGAATATGCACAGAAGCAGGGCTTGACATTTCCACCGTGTAATTAATACCAAGTGCTGAACTACAAGCAAATACTACAAACATGAAAGATACTTTCATCGTGCCCACTTTCAACATAACTGTTCCTACAAGATGCGGTGTGCAGTGGTCCTTTCATGGCTGATTTGTACTTGCCTATGGGAACAGCTTCATACTTAGGTTCCATAATCAAGGGGGAAGAGTGATCATACTCCTTTAATTGTTGTTAGCAAGGGATCTTTTTTAGCCTGTTCTGCCAACTAGCCACCTCGAAGCTTATTCCTTGTAAGTTGAAGAAGCTGCCTTTCCTCATCACCTCAACGTCCACATAGCACCACACTGTAAAACCATTCAAGGCTTTGTGCCTGTCAAGGTAGGAGGGAGAGAGTGTCTCTCGACCATGAGACAGGAAGAACAGGCATGGACTCGGTGCCATGGACTGAGTATGGCGATGAGTTATTAGGGTAAAGAAAAAAAAAAAAGACTGAAAATATAAGGCTTTACAGTGTAACCTTCAATCCTGGAAGTTTGAGTTGATGCTTTTTGAAGTTCAGGGATAGGTTCACATGCCGCTCCTTTTTCATGACAGTATTAAATGATTCTCAGGCTCTAAATTTAGCATCATCTGGATTTCTTCTCCCAAAACCAGAAGATGATTTAGTAAATGAAACACTGGTATCCTATGAAGGATGGAGGACAAGTTTCACAGTCTAACACATCTGGGCTCGATTTCCCCCATCAATACTTTTAAGCTGTGCAGTCTTGAGCAAGTTACTGTCTTTGAGTTCTAGGCTCCTTCTCTGCATCATAAAGATAATAATATCTCACCCTTATGAGTGTGATGTGCATTAAAGGAAGAAAGTGTCTTAGAACCTAGCATGTTATAGGCATTCAGTAATATGGTTGCTATGACAAAATTAGTCCTATTTAAAGCTTTTCAGTTATTGGGGTTGTGCTGGGTAATAAGAAAAAGAGGATGAATTTCTTTTCTCTAGCTAAAATTACATTTGGTGTTTGTTAGTTGACCACTAAGAAATCCAAGGGCACCTGGATAATACCGCTGATTAAGCCTCTGATCCTTAGTTTTGGCTCGGGTCATAATCTCAAGGTCCTGGGTTTAAGCCCTGCCTCGAGCTGCCTGCTCAGCAAAGAGCCTGCTTCGGATTCTCCCTCCCTCTGCCCTTCCTGCTCATTCTCTCTCTCTCTCTCTCTCTCTCAAATAAATAAATAAATCTGGAAAGGGAGAGAGGGAGAGAGAAAGGAAGGAAGAAATCTGGTGTCCACTCAGTATCACACAGCCCTATACCACTAAAGATTCACTTCATTCAGATGTCACAGCTAAGACCCTAAAAGGCTTATTTGCACCTTAGGACACTTGCACAGTGAAATTCTATTTTACTGGCTGTCACTGCAGTCCTGTGTACATGCAGAGAAAACAAGCTACAGGGCTGTCAATCCCAGGCATCCAGAAATAGTTAATTAGCAGAAAAAATTGCCAAAGCTAATGTGATCACTTTCTTCCTTCTTTGGCTTCTCTGCCTGAGCAGTTACAGCTGAGGCATGGGGACTCGCTTAGTTATGCCTTATTTATCTTGACCAACTGGAGGGTGTTGTGTCAGCCTGAATGAGAGCTTCCCAGCGCTGTCAGAGCACACAAAGGAGTAGTGAGTCCCTACGACTCCTTGGAACCTGAAAAAGTTACCTATTAGTTCCCAACTTCCAGCAGGAGCACTTGGCAGAGAATTTCCATCCATTTCCTCATTACGCCTGTCATGGCATGCTGTGGTCAAAGGAGACTACTTTTTAAAAAGGCCTGCAGATAGGTAATGCTGTCATTTTTGCATTGCTTTTTATAAACGTCACAGCAAAGTGGGATGTCGAGTTGAGACAATGAAATTGGGTTATGCAGTCATAAGAAATGAAAGCCTTAAGAAACTGGAAAGGATCCATTTTTCCTTTTCAACTGGACCCAACATTGCTTCTTGAATGAACTGAGTGAATACACATAATTGAATCATTACGTGTATGCATCTATTACTTAGCTAATGCAAGTGAGGTGTATAAAAGTCAAAGGAAAATAATTTTGCATATGAAATAAGGTCGTTTAATGTATATGTCTCTGTTTTCAGGAAGGACTGAGGATGCTTATTTCAAGAGATCTGGACTGTACCAATACTATGTATGTCCAGTTTTCACTTAGATTTATAGCAAAAGGTAAGTCATTTGTATGGGTAGAATTCATTATTTCCCCTTGCCTTACACAATTCCTCCCCCACAAAGAAACGATGGATTTGAGGCCCATAAATTCTGTTGCATGGGAGAGCTGACATAAATTTGAGTAACTAGATGTAGATGTGCTTCTATAAGTTCATCTTTTTTTTTTAATTAATTTTTTATATAAGTTCATCTTAATGTAAGGGTAAGGTAACTACTGATTTTGCAAAAATTTCATATAGCTGTAGTAATCATACTAATTCTATGGTAGCTACATTTATCATTATATCCCTGAGTCTTTTTTTTTTCCACCACTACTTCCTAGTTGTAAGAATTTTAAATTTTAAAAATTTAACTTAGGGACATTTTAGATTTTCTTTTATAGATGTGAACCCCTAAAAGACAACTCTTTGCCATTATGACCTTTCGTATTAACTAAATCATTTCCCTGACAAATAATGCCCTAAGGATATAATAAGCTTGCAAGTAGATTTTTGTTTGTATCCTGAGATTTAAAATGTTTGACCTTTTATAAAATCGTGATGCCCGTAGAAGCAAAATTCTCTGATGTAAGATTTCCTAAATGAAATACCGAAAGATACGTGTTCATATCTGAGAAAGAGAAGGAGATACTATTGTGTGAAAATCTGAGTTCTGGTGTGTGTTTTGAGATACAGTCATACAGAAAGCCCCACCTGACTTTGCTTAAAGTTGCCTCCAAAGCATTTGGACTCTAAAGCCCCTATGGCAATATAAGTCAGCTTATGCATCAATGCCAAAAGGATAGTCTTAGAATATACCTTGTGCCCACTTTTATCACAGTATGTTTTATGCCTGTGGTGTCTTCTCTCTAGGTACCCCAGAACGGTCTCACTCTATTCTACTACAATTCTCCATCAATGGGGGAATCACTTGGCACTTGATGGATGAATTTTACTTCCCTCAAACAACCAACATACTTTTCATTAATGTTCCCTTGCCATATACTGCCCAGACCAACGCTACAAGGTTCAGACTCTGGCAACCTTATAATAATGGTAAGAAGGCACTTGTTCTCCTGTGATCCAAACTGACTGGCTTTTAACATGTTTGTTTCTATGATGTGGAGGAAGTGTTTGTCAACTGGGAAGTTTCATTGTCTGTGACACACATTTTACCTAAAGGAGTCTCAATGAATAATTAACTTTATGTATCTTTAGTGTCTCTTTGTACTTGACTCGTCAGTTCTCGATGATGTAAATATAGCTAAAGCCACTTACAGAGCTAAGGTTTTTATTAATTTTTTTTTTTCAGAGCTAAGGTTTTTAAAAAACAATTGAGCACTGAGGCACCTGGGTGGCTCAGTCGGTTAAGCGTCTACCCTCGACTCAGGTCATGATCCCAGGATCGTGGGATCGAGTCCCATGTAAAGCTCCAGGGGAGCCTGCTTCTCCCTCTGCCCCTCTGCCCTTCTCAGGAGCACACTCTCTTAAATAAATAAATACAATCTTAAAAAAAAAAAGTTCAGCATTATCATTAGTCACTCATCAATTGTAACTACATTCCTGCTGAATTCATTTAGGAATAAATAGTTCTTCTGAGTGTGGCATTTCATTAGTGAGACAGAACAACATTGCAGCAAAATACCATGACAAAGTGATAGGGACTCACACCAAGCAGAAAGTGCCTTAGATAAAATATTCTTATCACATACCCCGCTTCCGTTGATAAGTTAAAGTGAATGTATAATTTAACAGCATTTCCAGATGGTTACAGAAAATGATTTTACAAATTTGTAATGTTTTATTGCTTCCAATATTTCTACTAACTGCCGATTATAAAGGACCAGACTCTACCAAATCATGCATTTAATGGCCTGAGTAAGCATAGAGATATCCCATTAAGCAGATTCTTTGCTTAAGGTAACACAGAAATGAATAAGAAAAACGTACCGCTAGCTCTAAAGCTTAACCTGAATATTTACCTCATAACTAGTAAACCAAAAATAATTTTTAACTTATTATAAACAGAAAGAAATAATCTTTTATAATCACCAAATAAATATGAATAAATATAAATACTACCAAGTTTCACAATCCAGAGAATCATTGTCTTCATGTTATGGTTGGAATGCTTACCTGGTTTTTCTTTATCGTTTTCACCAGCTGCTTCCAAAACAAGAAAAGAGAAGAAAGCTGCTAGAATTAGAAAAGTGATAGGTTGAGGAGAGAGAGAGAGGGACACATGCAACTTCATTTAAATCATCAGATTATTTCTACAGGTTCCTGTTTACAGATTATGTATGTGTGTGTATGTGTGTGTGAGTGTATGTGTGTGTGTGTGTACAGAAAAAAAATATATATATATATTCTAAGAATTGTAATCAATGTAGAAAACAATAAAGAAGCATCCTTGAGGAATCTTGATGATTCTGCTTGGCATGGTCTTACCTCCCTGTTTCCCCCTGAGTCCAAACAGTGCTTTGCAAAGGCAGCCTGGGTTTGCCGTCCTCCCTGCAAAGTAGGTACCTGCCTTCAACACCCAGGCTGGGTTGCCGAATCAAGTTCTATGACAGCCCAAGGAGTGATTTCACTAGTTTTTTAGATAGTTCCACATAACTTTAAATAAGCATAGAAGTTTTGAAAAGCATTTGAAAGGATATAACACAGAGTATTTTCTTCTGTGTAGTTCTAACAATTAGATAAAATTAGGCATCAGACCAGCGTTTTCATGACCACAGCCCTTCAGCCCGACTACAGCACGACACTCAGTCATGAGCTGAGTCTAAAAGGTAGTAAGAGGCTCCTCAGATCGACTCGTGCACCTCAGTTTTAAATCTGCAGGCTTGACCCCTGTGCTCACAGATTCAGATATCTTACAGGTTCTCCTAAACCTTGAAAACATAAACCCCATTCGTGGCAGTACAGGCTCTAACACCACAGCACTGACTGGAAGGGGAGCACAATTTCTCAAACCGAATCAGCTTTCTGAAATCAGTGAGGCTGTTCCTTGCTCTGTCAACTTAAGGTGATTGACAGCTTGATTTTTCCATACTCGAATCGCTATAAAGACGTGTTGTGTAGTTTGTGTTCCTTTGTCTGGAAAGCATATATTTAACCTGTTGTTACTGATTCCCTTCTGTCATTTACTTTCTTCCAAAGAGCAAACATGTCCCTCCAGTTCTCACCATTGGAAAACTTTTTTTTTTAATCCAAAAATGCCTTAGGTAAGAAAGAAGAAATCTGGATTGTTGATGACTTCATTATTGATGGAAACAATCTCAACAACCCTCTGATGCTTCTGGATACATTTGATTTTGGACCCAGAGAAGACAATTGGTTTTTCTATCCCGGTGGTAACATTGGTCTTTATTGCCCGTATTCTTCAAAAGGAGCACCGTAAGTCTTTCATTAAGACTCTAAAACAAAAGTCTATACAAATTTTGCTTGCTCTATATAAATCACAGTGAACTTTTGCCCAAGCGGATTTCTTCTTGTTTTCTTCCATAACAGCGAGGAAGATTCAGCTATGGTGTTTGTTTCCAATGAGGTCGGTGAGCATTCCATCACCACTCGCGACCTGGATGTGAATGAGAACACCATCATACAGTTCGAGGTACTTGACTTTGTTCTATCAGAAATGCTTTAAATTTTATCTTGAACAAAAAGCCAGGAAAGAGAAGGAAAATCTCAGGTAGTTTTCCTGCATTATGACTTTCCCTTTATCCCAAGGACAAAAGAGGTTTTACATCATAATTCATTTGTATTAGCAGAACCAGTTGTCCTACTAAGTCTTACATCGGAATTTTTGTCCTTTATTTATTATATAATCTTCCTACCTACTACAGTGGGAAGTTATTGAAATAAATTATTTTAAACATTATAAAAATGAAAAAGGCCATACTATTCTAATATGACTGTTTTCACAATCTTTATGTGTTACTTAAGACTCAGTCAATGTAACTACTCTTATACCAGGCTGGCATATTTATATAATATTTATCATGGTGCCATGAATTTTACAGATAAAACAACACTACACTATTTTTATAATTTTTGTGTATTTCACTAATATTCATGGACCTCTTATAATTTGGAAGAGAGCAAATTAATAATGTATAAAGAAAAACTTGTATGTATTTCAAAAACTTAGATAAAATCAGCAGAACCAATAGTACCAAGTTTCAAAAATGCTTGTTTCCTAGCTGAAATCTCTAGCTACCGTCGGGAGGGCTTACAATAGTGCCTGACTGGATCAACAAGATTTTGAATATTTGTTTTAGATTAACTCTCGGTAGCCTAAATTAGAGTTGTCTCTTGCATCTCAAAAGTCAGAGACCGTGGGGCACCTCGATGGCTCAGCGGGAAACCTGCTTCTCCCTCTCTCACTTCCCCTGCTTGTGTTCTCTCTCTCTCTCGTTGTGTCTTTCTCTGTCAAATAAATAAATAAAATGTTAAATTCTTTTTAAAAAGTAAGAAACCATTTAATGCAATTCCTATCAAAGTACCATCCATCTTTTTCAAAGAAATGGAACAAATAATTCTAAAATTTATATGGAACCAGAAAAGACCTCGAATAGCCAAAGGGATATTGAAAAAGAAAGCCAACGTTGGTGGCATCACAATTCCGGACTTCAAGCTCTATTACAAAGCTGTCATCATCAAGACAGCATGGTACTGGCACAAAAACAGACCCATAGATCAATGGAACAGAATAGAGAGCCCAGAAATAGACCCTCAACTCTATGGTCAACTAATCTTCGACAAAGCAGGAAAGAATGTCCAATGGAAAAAAGACAGCCTTTTCAATAAATGGTGCTGGGAAAATTGGACAGCCACATGCAGAAAAATGAAATTGGACCATTTCCTTACACCACACACAAAAATAGACTCAAAATGGATGAAGGACCTCAATGTACGAAAGGAATCCATCAAAATCCTTGAGGAGAACACGGGCAGCAACCTCTTCGACCTCTGCCGCAGCAACATCTTCCTAGGAACAACGCGAAAGGCAAGGGAAGCAAGGGAAAAAATGAACTACTGGGATTTCATCAAGATCAAAAGCTTTTGCACAGCAAAGGAAACAGTTAACAAAATCAAAAGACAACTGACAGAATGGGAGAAGATATTTGCAAACGACATATCAGATAAAGGACTAGTGTCCAGAATCTATAAAGAACTTAGCAAACTCAACACCCAAAGAACAAATAATCCAATCAAGAAATGGGCAGAAGACATGAACAGACATTTCTGCAAAGAAGACATCCAGATGGCGAACAGACACATGAAAAAGTGCTCCATATCACTCGGCATCAGGGAAATACAAATCAAAACCACAATGAGATATCACCTCACACCAGTCAGAATGGCTAAAATCAACAAGTCAGGAAATGACAGATGCTGGCGAGGATGCGGAGAAAGGGGAACCCTCCTACACTGTTGGTGGGAATGCAAGCTGGTGCAGCCACTCTGGAAAACAGCATGGAGGTTCCTCAAAATGTTGAAAATAGAACTGCCCTATGACCCAGCAATTGCACTATTGGGTATTTACCCTAAAGATACAAATGTAGTAATCCAAAGGGACACATGCGCCCGAATGTTTATAGCAGCAATGTCCACAATAGCCAAACTATGGAAAGAACCTAGATGTCCATCAACAGATGAATGGATCAAGAAGATGTGGTATATATACACAATGGAATACTATGCAGCCATCAAAAGAAATGAAATCTTGCCATTTGCAACAACATGGATGGAACTAGAGCGTATCATGCTTAGCGAAATAAGTCAAGCAGAGAAAGGCAACTATCCTATGATCTCCCTGATATGAGGAAGTGGTGATGCAACATGGAGGCTTAAGTGGGTAGAAGAAGAATAAATGAAACAAGATGGGATTGGGAGGGAGACAAACCATAAGTGACTTTTAATCTCACAAAACAAACTGAGGGTTGCCGGGGGGAGGGGGTTTGGGAGAAGGGGGTGGGATTATGGACATTGGGGAGGGTATGTGATTTGGTGAGTGCTGTGAAGTGTGTAAACCTGGTGATTCACAGACCTGTACCCCTGGGGATAAAAATATAGGTTTATAAAAAATAAAAAAATTAAAAAAAAAAAAAAAGTAAGAAACCAAATGGCACTTTCATAGAGAAATTATTCTGTATCTATTTTAAACTTTCTCTAATGTTTTCTAGTTTTATTTTAAGTTCCTTCTATTTTCTAAATACGTGTTTAAATGTTAATAAAAAATAGCACCTGTGGCCCTCTTCTGTTATCAGAAGGACTTGGATAGAAACAAATGCCTATATTTGAAAAGTTTGTCTAATGTTAATACTTTTCAAAAGGTACAAGGAGTAAGTTCAACAACAGAAATTATAAATATAAATATATCTGGGTGCTACAACAGCAAGAAAATAGTAATCTCACCTGCAAGAAGGGAGAACTGCATAGGAAGAATTACGTGCATTTATTTATTTAAGTTTTAGTGTATTTATTTGGAAGCATGGAGAAAGGAATGAAGTGGTTATTTCCCTAATGGCTAAGGTCTTTCTGAACACGCATTCCCTGTGCAGGACAAAGAGGGACAATAATTGTGTTTTCTGAATACATATTGAGGTTTTTTTCACGTGCAGAACTTTGAGGATCATTTGGAAGGTGTCACACGAAGGAAAAGAGAAGGTCTTCCTATCTAGCGGACTGAAAAAAAGGCTAATGGTTATAAGTCAGGAAACAGTCTTTTCATTACAGTTTGCTTGGTTTGGCTATGAAAGTAGGCAAGAGGTACAATTTGGAATCCATGCCAGCCTCTGCCTTACCCACTTCCTAGCTTTTTATAAAATGAGGGAAAATAAATTTTTTATGAGGCCCTTTGAGGTTCTTTATGAAAAAATTATTATTTGAAGGTAATATATGATATTACTCAGTTAGGCAAAACAGAATTTTACAGTGTTAAATATTTCAGCAAGGCAGTTCCCAGGAAAATGGACTCTCAAGAAAATAATGAAATGGTGAATCATTTCAGAGCCTCTTGCTCTGAAGTAATTTGTATCTGTTTTTTCCCCTTCGTCCTGAAGATCAACGTGGGCTGCTCCACCGATAGCTCCTCTTCCGATCCAGTCAGACTGGAGTTCTCAAGGGACTTTGGGGCGACGTGGCACCCGCTGCTCCCCCTCTGCTACCACAGCAGCAGCCACGTCAGCTCGCTGTGCTCCACCGAGCACCACCCGAGCAGCACCTACTATGCCGGGACCACCCAGGGCTGGAGGAGGGAGGTCGTGCACTTCGGGAAGCTGCACCTTTGCGGGTAAGGACCTGCCGCTTCACACGGCCATCTTTCTCCATTGACAACATTCTCCCTCATGTCACCACTGACTTGCCACTCTATGGGGGGGGCGATTTCCCTCTAGTTCTCCACTTCAGCACACCAGTGGTTACTCCAAACGTGGTACTCCGAGCTGACACACTACTCAGTTTGAAGATAGATTTCAAAGAGTACATCATGGCTGCACTCTGTAGTGATTCGTATCCCCCACGGGTCTTTACTAGATCCATGAGGAAGCGACAGAAGTATGGTTTTCTCCTAATGTTGTAATTCTGCACAGCACCTGCCCCCACCTCCCAATATAAATACAGTGAGAATTTTATGACTTTCAGACATCTACCTGTGTCTCTTATGGAGGGAGGGGGCACATCGGGAGGATGGAAGCCCACAGAATATTCTAGGTGCCTCATTAAAAACAATACTAATTGTTCCATTCCCTCCCCCAAAGCATTTCTGCTTTTCCAACTTCTCTCAGCATTCTTGCTCCATATATTTGACTCTTCTGTTGAAAGGCTATTTGGGGATAAAGGGCTTCAATTCTGATAGAAATGAAATGAATTGTTCAAAAACGAAACCTAATAATATAAGTGAACAAAGAGAGGAAGTCAACAAAGCAGGCTGCCTCAGAATTTGTCTTTTCTCTCAGAAGAAAGAACCTGTTCTTTCAGGGTATGTCAAAAAAAGAAGAAAGTACTAATATACTTTCAAGATGGAAATAGATTTATATTCCCGATGTGAAACTCAGCATAATTAGAAGTCTTGGGTCTTCAAGCAAAATGACTAATACCTAGAACTTTTCCAAAAGGGTGAAAGTGAATTTTCACAAGTCTGTGTTCTCTTTTAACATAAATCCATTTGCTTTTCATCATATCATCAGCATAATTTTTATAATTTGATTGCTAAGGACTTTAATATTTTGAGCTGTCAAGGATGTCATTTACTAATTCTTGCTATTACACCAGCATATGATTCCAATGGAAAATCCAACCAAAAAAAAAAAAAAAATGAGCATTACTAAGCAGAATGTCCTCACGGTTCTCTAGAAGGTAAAGCAGGCACAACCAGAAAGCTGTTGTTGCTGGGGGTGGGAAGGATTGTCTATAGAAGAACAGGGCAGGGAGAAAGAGTCAGGAAAAAGTTTTTATCCAAGATCAGTTGTATTATTTAAGATCCTATGTTGCAGGAAATATGAAAGGGCTTACCAAAACAGTGGAAGAACTTACTAGAAGCGTACTGGGGAATTTCAGGGATGCCCCACTCCAAAAGTGTGAGGACCTCAGCAAAAGGAGTGTTTGATTCTCATTTTTATCATGCTGACTTTAACATTTTTCAGCAAACGACCACTCTCATGTGCTGGAACTCTTAATTCCGCATTTCTAGAAAAGACAGTCTGAATCCATCAGCTGTAGCCAGAAAGCTAATCTCTGCAAGAGAACCCCAGCTGCCAGAAATCCATACTTACGGGCAGTGTAGACAGGGAAAGGCCTGCTGGCCAATCAAGCAGGCACCTATGACCAAGATCGTGACCATTATGGTTGTTGTTGAAAAGCTCCAAATTTTCTCTTTAAAGGACCTCTCATTTCCTGCTGGTGCTCAGCTAAGAATTGGATTAAGTACCAGACCACCCTAAAGATAGGGTAGAGGCCATGAGTTTACACTGTTTTAACAACTGAGACTTGCCTCGGCACGTTCCCACATGACAACAGTCTTCTTTTAAAAATATGGGATAAAGTCACAGGACAGTTGCTGCAGTGTCATGGAAACCACCTCACATAGAACTGGTGACATCCACGGGGCAGTGCTGACACACTAGGAAATACCATTTGGAAATCTGATGAGAGAAATCATAAGGCAATATAATTTGAACATTAGAAATGCATGTACTTTCACCCACATTGAGTGTCAGTTTAAAATATACCTCTTCCAATGGTAAAGGTACAGAACTTGGGCCATTGTTTTGCCATTTTTATTTTTACAAAAAGAAATCTGTTGCTGAGACATGTCCATTCTGAGAATGGTATGAAATTACCTTCCCAGCTGCCTTCAACCATTTCTGCGAAGAGAAGAATTTGCCTTAATAGTGTTATCTGGTCCTTGTTTCAGGAAGAGAATTAGCACTCTTCTTAAAACCCACACAAGCGGGACGCCTGGGTGGCTCAGTTGGTTAAGCAGCTGCCTTCGGCTCAGGTCATGATCCCAGCGTCCTGGGATCGAGTCCCACATCGGGCTCCTTGCTCGGCAGGGAGCCTGCTTCTCCCTCTGCCTCTGCCTGCCATTCTGTCTGCCTGTGCTCGCTCTCTTTCCCTCTCTCTGACAAATAAATAAAATCTTTAAAAAAAAAAAAAAAAAAAAAAAAACCCACACAAGCATGAATTGCTGGAAGGCAAAAGTTAAATTTTCTCCAACTCAGTGAACCATTGCTTGGTTTGTATTCAACATGGCCCATAGTGACAGTACAAGCTAGATGCTAAAAAATATATATATAACCATGTTTAAATTACCCTTTTCTGTGCACTTATTGTATGCCAGGTACCAAAAAAGCATCAGAAATGTTTTCAGGTGCGAAACAGACCATATTTGCCTCCACATCTAGTCAAGTCACATTTGAAGCATGAAGTATTGAGCTTCCATTGAGTTTTATTCATGTCACCTTGTGTCCTTTTCATCTAGGAGTCTTTTTGTCTGTAAAACTTCCTAATTGCTTTTGCTTTATACAGTTTCATAATGAGTCAACCAAAACCTCTGTCTAAAGAAAGCACTGTTGTGTGCTTGAAATTTTAAGTTTGTGTTTAAAAAACAGATCCTTTTGAATACCACTGGCTTGGGAGAGCAGACGCTGACACTCACCAGGGAGGGTGGCAGCGGGAAATTTTCAGAATAAGATTTCAGCAGAAGGGAAGTGCAGTGAAACCAGACCCTTCAGCCCATTTATCATAGTGCTTGCGGTTTCTGTGTCAAGACAGGTGAACAATAATAAATATCCAACCAACGTGGTTCATTTGTATTCAGAACATTTGAATAAATAAGAAGTTCAAAAAAATCCATGTAGGCTTTTGTTCAAAGGAAAACTCTAGCCATTTCCCTCAGCTCAGCAGTCTGAAAGTTCAAAGGGTAGAAAGTGCTTCTTGCCAAGACTATAAACTCTGACAAGTATTTGAAAATAAAATGTAATTATGAACTGGCATTTTGGCAGCAGCTCAGTATGGTTGGAGTCTTGAGATAAACAATGAAATTTGGGTTAAAATTATATGTGGGAACTTGACTCCCTCTGCTTTACTATCTACTAAGCTTTAGAAGCCTAGTAAATAATTCCAAAATTGACTCCTAATTCCTGTTTCTCAAAAAATTATTCTGAATTTGGTTTCTATGATCACTGGAAATGGGACACATTGATAGGGTGCAAAAATGAATGTGCATGCCGTCTCTGTATCCATCCCCTCAAAACTAAATCTGTCTTCTTTGAATTGAGTTTTATGTCTGATAAAATATACTAAAATTTTTTGGATGACTACCTAAATATGTAGATTATTTTCAAGAAGCTGTCATCCACAAGATGATAGGGCAATATACTTGGAAATAAAATTAATTCATGGTTGTTGAGGGCTGGAACTAGGATGGTATGGGGAGTAACTGCTTAATAGACACAAGGTTTTCTTTTGGGGTGATGAAAATGTCTTGGAACTTGATTGAGGTGGTGGTTTGCTAAACACCGAATGGGATGACTCCCACCCCATTGTACTCTTTAAATGGTTAATGCTTACTTTTGTATAACGTGAATTTTTCCTCAATTTATGAAGAAAAAATGAGTTATGCAGAGTGTAGATAGTCAGAATGGAGGAAGCATCACCAAAGAAGTCAGTATTGAAAAAGGTGGAGGGTCAGGTGGAGTTTGACCCAACGATAGGATTGGGAAGGGCTTACGGGAAACAGGAACATAAACTGGCAATTATCTTGGAGATTGAGGAACAGAGTTTGTGTTCTTGAGATGTCAAATTGTGTTTTCTACTTCTTGAGTGTGGTGCAGAGGTAGTAACTGCCCACTGCTCCTTGATTGGATGGCCTTACTTTGAAGCTGGGTTGTTATGTTGATTCAATTTTAAAAGTCTTGTGCCTCTTTTCCAGATCTGTGCGTTTCAGATGGTACCAAGGATTTTACCCCGCTGGCTCTCAGCCAGTGACGTGGGCCATTGATAATGTCTATATTGGTCCCCAATGTGAAGAGATGTGCAGTGGACATGGGAGTTGTATCAATGGAACCAAGTGTATATGCGATCCCGGCTACTCAGGTCCCACCTGTAAAATAAGCACCAAAAATCCTGATTTTCTCAAGGATGATTTTGAAGGTAATCTTTTAAAATAAAACCTAGGTAGCTTTGTGAAAGAACTTACGTATTAAATGTAATTTGTAATACAGAAGTAATCACGAATCCCATTTTAACATTCCATTATTTAGCCTTACAATTGGGACCACCCATGGCTTCATTTAGTTCTGAATTATATGGGGTTCTGTGTTCAAAGCAATGCAGTGAGAATGAGTCAGGCCATGCTTGAGGGAAATAAATCTGTTCACCACTTTTCTATCACATGGAATCGCTGATTGATGATAATTTTAAAAAACTATCTCTAGCAAGTTAATCCTAGATAGGAGTCACTCATCATCAACTCATTGAGCAGCCTCTCATCACTTTCTGTACCTCAGTTTTATATCTAGAATCTCACATCATTATGTCTGATGATGTTATAGATATAGATATGTATATGGATATGTACTCTGATAAAACAATGGGAAACCATTCTCATAAGAGAAAGTCTAAACAACTGTAATAACTATGCATGTTAGGATAGTGGGATCAGAAGATTTCTTTCTTTTTCCCGAAAATATTTCTTTTCTTTTTCTTTTTCTTTCTTTTTCCCAAGTTGTTTATACAATTGTTATAATAGACTTATGGTTTCAAGGTACAATTTAATATTAGATTTAGGTATATCAACACAGTGGAGTGTGATGCAGCCATAAGAAGGAATGAAATCCTGATTCATGCCACAAGGCGGATGAACCTTGAAAACATGCCAGGTGAAAGAAGTCAGACACAAAAGGCTAAATGTCATACGATCATAGAACATCCAAAGTAGGCAAATCCATAGAGACAGAAGGCCCATCAGCTGTTGCCTGGGGCTGGGTGAGAGGGAGAAGAGGAGTGGCCGCTTAATGGGTATAAGGTTTCCCTCATGGGTGATGAAAAGCTTCTAGAACTAGGTAGTGGTGATGGTTGCACAGCATGAATGTGAATGTACTAAATCCCACCAAGTTGTTCACTTTAAAATGTTGAAAATGACCCAATTTTGTATTGTGTACATCTTACCAGAATAAAAAAAAAAAAAAAAGAAGAAGAAAACCCTAGATCTAAGGTAAGTATCTGGAGAGATTTGTGAGCTGGTTTTGAAAGACATTATTTAATAGAAAATATTAAATTACTCTGTAATTTCTTCCATTAAAACTGTGGTTTTTTAAAATATTTTATAATACGTGCCAGACACGGTCCTCAGAGTAGCAAAGACAGAATGAAGAGGCCAGTGGAAAAGCTACGTAAATTACCCTCTCTTACTTTTGGCCTGAATCACTCTCTGACTAGCCAGTGTCATTTTTTGCACTGTAGGAAAGCTGAGCGAAGGACCCATCTGGCTGGACCATAGCTACTCTGGAAAAGCCCCACCCCCCCCCTTCTGTCTTGTGGCCCCTTAGGTTAAAGAATTCAGAAAGCTGAACTGTTGAAGAGACCTCTTCTCCCAAAATACGTGACTTTACATAAATAGTATTCATGGCTTTGTATTTTAAAACTGCCCAAAGCAGTTTTACCTCATTCCTTTAAAAAAAAAAGAGTATGACTGTCTTTGGGGTCATAGGTAAATCACCCTTACCACTTTTTTCAGGTCAGCTAGAATCCGATAGATTCTTACTAATGAGTGGTGGAAAGCCTTCTCGGAAGTGTGGAATCCTTTCCAGCGGAAACAACCTCTTTTTCAATGAAGATGGCTTGCGCATGTTGATGACAAGAGATCTGGATTTATCACATGCTAGGTAAACGTTTTTAGATGCTGTTGAGAAACCACATTGTGATGTACAGTAACAGAACATAATCAAATCAGAAAGAAGCCAACATCTCAAGGACAAGGCCTTCCGCTGGAAATGCTGAGCCTCTCTCTTATCTAAGACTCCATTAAGACACAATTCATTTAATTCTGATCCTAAAACCCCGAGAGCTTGGTGAAATAAGCTAGATCAGAAATGAAACATAGCTAAACAGACAAAAGTTAATATAAGATCGGTGATATTTACAAGGTGGTTTCTAGGAAATGACAATGGTTTGCTTCCTTTCACTTCAAGAAAATAATGTTGCATCTTTTTCATCCACCTTCTAGAGAATACTTTGTCTGGGCACTTGAATGATGTGGAAAGTTATCTACATGCTTAATAGAAAGCTTAATTGAAATACAATACATCCTCAAATTACCAACCATTAATTTTCTGTCCATTGGCAATTTAAGTTAAGAATATTTGAAGTGTGGTCTTATTCTTAATAACCATTTCTTTCCAATGATTTGCTCATGCTTTCTAGGCACTCATTTTCTGATTTGAGCACAGCCTCTCAGAAACAAACATTTTAAACTGGCTCAGAGGATTATGTCCTGTCAAGATGTGTATCCCTTGATCATTTGACGAGCCAAAAACTTAGTCAGGAAAATAAAGAAGACCACTGAACATGTGTAAAATGGAACCCTGACCTATTTTTGCAAGTGAAAAAAGAAGTCGTGTTTTGGGTTTTTTAAAACATTTCCGAGTATCTTAAAATAGATCTTAACATATGTATCTTCCTCTTTCACCTAAATCATTTATTTATTGAATTATTAATTTGACCATGCTCCATAAAAAAACAATTCTGTGAGATAATAATTTTACAGTAATAGAAAGCAAAATTTTTTTTCTCTTCAACCTATTTTAATGCACATAGTTTAATCTGATGCTCTTTATTTCAGATTTATCATTGGCTGCAGAGTTCTCTAATTTAGAAATTACTGGATTTTTCTAAATAATTCTGATGTGGATTTATCCATAACTAAATTAATCTACAAACATTCCCTGATACAAGTAGACAATAGACCAAAAGATTTTTTTTCTGTAAATGGTTATTATTTTTATAGATATCGACATTCACTAGGCACTAACTATGTATTTTTTTTTTCATTAATCCAATGTTAAAAGCTCCATTATTTATCTCATCTCAGTAGCATGCTGTGTAGGATTTGCATACATTGACCTCAAAATGCTCCATGTAAAATCCCAATTTTCTCAGGGTTATAAGATAAATGAATGCCTAGTTAATGGGATGGGGGAGGGGAGGAACCCATAAAGAGTGCATGGCTTTATATATGGAACTGATAACTTTTATTATAAGTCCCAATATGCTTCCTGTGTTTGACATGCATACATAATTGGGCGTGTGTGTTGGGTTACACATGAAATTTATTCCGCATTACAGGCTAGCACGGAGGCCAGACCAAGCACCAGCAGCTTGCCTGCCAAAGATAACATGTGATCTAGTTTTCGTTGGCACCCCAGCTTGTTGCTGCCACTCTGTCCACCTCCCTGCCAGCTGGGAAGGCTGCCCTTGGCCGGCTGCCACAGTTCTTGATGGCCAGTATCATCCATCCCAGACCCGGCAATAGTCAGAGGCTGACACAGCCCCCCCATCACTACCCCACGCTCATGCTTCCCTGCCCCTGGCACAAAGGATGGCAAAGAGGCCCAGTTTGATACACCTCTTCCAAGAGATGCCTGGCCTTTCACAAAAAGGCACTACAGCTGCTGCATTTAAATGTGTCTCCCCCAGGCAGTAATTGGAGATCTGAAAAACGGCTGGTAAAACCAGAAGGTGTATGGTTTTGCCAATTAATGGCATAAACTACATTCATAACATTCTTCCAGTTTCAGAGACTAAGGACAGATTCATCTTAAATAGATAACAATACACAGCCCCATGCTTGGAGAGTCTTGGAGCCCTTCCTTCTTCTTACAGGATAACCAGAGGGGACAGTGAATGCTCAGTTCCCTCAGACTTATCTGTGTGGAGGGGGCCAAAATACAAAAATTGGTACAGAGTTGCCTTTTTCCAGACTTCACATTTTATTAACTCCCTCATGTTAAAAAGGAAAATTGGACTTTGAAATGATTGCTCGGGACATTGATTAAATCATCGTATTCATTAAAGCCATGCACTCCTCTGCCCACCCCCCCCCCCCCAACAACCTGCCATGATCCTGTGGGCTTTTCTTTTGTAAATAGCGTGAATTTGTCACTGAAGTGTGTTAAAAAAAAAAAAAAATCTACAGTCAGTCTTCCTCGTGTCAGATTTGTGCAGTTCTTCATGAGACTGGGATGTGGTAAAGGTGTCCCTGACCCCCGGAGCCAACCTGTGCTGCTTCAGTATTCGCTCAATGGTGGCCTGTCATGGAGTCTCCTTCAGGAGTTCCTTTTCAGCAACTCCAGCAACGTGGGCAGGTATATCGCCCTGGAGATACCCCTGAAAGCCCGCTCTGCTTCTACTCGCCTCCGCTGGTGGCAGCCGTCTGAAAACGGTCACTTCTACAGTCCCTGGGTTATCGACCAGGTCAGTCCATTCAAGATTATCTATTGTAATTGTTGGCACTCGAGCCGCGTGCAGCCTAGATCGCATTCGGTCCAGCCCCCTCACTCAGCCGAGGGAGCCCGGGACCCACCATTGAAGGACTTGCCCACGGCCACACAGCTAGATTAGATATGCCATTTAGCTTCCTTTCGTTCTCTTTTCCTTCAGTCAGCTAAGCCTATAAAAACAAACAGCACAACAGAAGGCCCAGGTCCTGCGCATAGAGAAATCTGCCATATGGGTAGAGGGACTTTATCAAGCGTGATGTGAGGTTATAATTCTCTGAAAGGGAAAATGTGCAAATTAGCCATGGTACCACATCCAGTCATTTCCAAATCCTCTTTCCTAGCCTTTGAAGAAGAAATAAATAAATCTTCCTAACATCCTTATGGAGAGTTCTAAAGGATCTTCATACATAATAAACCGCATATGAAAGAGAACTCAAAAGAACCTGTTAACAAACGGTAGAATCCAGGCAAAGACCTGGAACTGAAATGCCTTAGGATACAACTGTCCTTAAATAGAAATTTCACATGGAACATAATCACACATAAAGCCAAGTTTTGCTTCCCCAGCTTGGGCGCGTGTAGTTTCCAAAGGCACAGTTTGGCCCACGAAGGCTGTGAATGGTTTTGTCAATACCTCAATTTGTTTTCTGCCGCTTCTTGCCAGATGGGCAGGCAGGCCACATAAACAAAAGCATTCTGAAAGACCCCCAACAGGAGGCTCGCCGCGTGATGCCAGTGTTGAGCAGTCCAACGGGTAAATACAAACAAGAACACCAAACTCTCTCATATCTCAAAACCATATTGAAAATTCATTTTCTTTTAAAAAAATGCGTTTCAGATTCTTATCGGAGGAAATATTTCTGGCAATACAGTCTTGGAGGATGATTTCACGACTCTGGATAGTAGGAAATGGCTGCTGCACCCAGGAGGCACCAAGATGCCTGTGTGCGGCTCTACCGGTGACGCCCTGGTCTTCATCGAAAAGGCCAGCACACGCTACGTGGTCACCACAGACATTGCCGTGAACGAGGATTCCTTCCTACAGATTGACTTTGCCGCCTCCTGCTCGGTCACCGACTCTTGTTACGGTAAATATTCCATCTCCGGGGAGAGGGACAGACATGTGTAAATGGTCATCCATCGCCCCTCTGACAAGTCTATAAGCAAAACAGAAGCGTGCATCAGTCCAACCATAATCGCGTTCTTGAAAATGGTGTATATACGTCAAGTTTTAGAAGTTTCTTTTTTAAAGCATCAGAATGTGAGCTTATCTTTAAGTGTATGTATTTGAAGACTTTTTTACGTATAAAGAATAATGCCTCATTTATCTCCTTTGGAAAATCCGGATTGTTTTTTTACCATCAGACTTGCAGAATTAGGGACTCTCGTCACATAGAGAATGCCAGCATCAGCAATAGGATTTACACATGAATTGGTATATACATGTGCTTTAACTCATAGGGCTTTAGATTAGTTCAGCTACTGTCTTCTTTCCATCATCCCAGGAATCATGAAATTTTGCTGTCCCCATTTTACTTTACACTTTTTGCCATTCTGGGTCATAGCATATTCTAGGCCACCTTCATTGTGGCCAGTGTGCATCCTCTGAATTGTGCACATTCATTCATTCACACTCACATATACCTTGCATGTGGGTGCACACGCACACACATGCACACACACACATAGACACACCTATCTTAGAAGGTATAAAGACTGACATCACTGCATACTTGGGCCCTTCACTGTAACTTGCAAACCTGTCCAGATTCTGAGGGTCTTCTGGTCTTTTACCTCCAGAAGATCCAGACTTCTTCCTGGAAGTATCATTCTTCCTCCAGGAGAGCCAGACTAGAATGTCCACAAGGACTATTTTCTGTTTTAGATTCCAGAGGGCCAACATCTGACAAATTTGGTTACTTCCAAGGTCTTGCAAAATCCACATTTTTCAGATTTACCCTAGTTTTAACTTAAGGGACATATCTTAGAGGGAATCCCAGAAGTGCTCTTTCCACCTCAGATTCAGTCAGTCAACTCTAAATTCATCAACGGGGTGGAACTTTAATAAGGATAAGGTACACATCTGTCTTCAACAGGTATAGCTGAGGGGTACATCAGAAAGTTAGAGTCCGGTAGATGATGAAGTCAAGTGCTGTATGCATTGGTACTACAGCATAATGTACTGAAAGCTCAAAGGAGAGTGAGATGACCAATGGATGGCCAATCCAAGGATCTGGGGAAGATTTCACAAAGAAGCTTAGTCTCAAGTGGGCATTGATGATTGGAATGGATTTGAAGGGTGGATGGAGAAGAAAGGACATCCCAAGCTTGCAGCATAAACAAAGAAGCAGAGATGGGGTCCTCCTCATCCATAGGGAAAACCATGAGCAGAACAGCCTGAACAGGCAATATTTGCATCTAGTGGAGGAGAGAAGAGTGCTGCTTTTGAAAATAGAAAACGACGTTAGGGTCTTAGATACCTGCTTCCTCCATAGCTTGGGAAGGCAATGAGAACTCAGGTAAGTTATGACCCAGTAGGCGTACAGCAGCACCAGGACTGACGCTCTGCCCTCATAAGTCCAGTCCTCTGTATTTTCTACTGCAGGCTGGTGCATCCTCTTGAGAAAGGTTGAACTGAATGATACAATCGAAGAGGAAAGTAGATAAGCAGAGTTGGCAGCTAAGGAAGAAGAGCCTGGAAAGGCACATACTAGAATCTGTGCTTGACGAGGACATGAATAAAAGGGCACAAGGGCAGGCGAGTGACATGGTCTGTTTTAGGGAGATTAGCCCAGGAGCTAAGAGAAGAATCCTAATAAAGAACCTCAGTGATCACCTCTGTAGGAGGTGATACGGTCTTCACTGTGTGGCAGGAAGAAAACTGGAATGGATAAAATTGAATGAGACAATGCAAGCACAAAGGAGAGAAGCAGAAAAGTCTCAAAACCAGGTGCCAGTTTGAATATAGAGAGTAAAGAAGAGAGAAGAGTAAATTTCTAAAATAATTTCTGGATTTTGAACCCGGAAAACCAGTGCCAAAGGTATGGCCATTGAAAGACTTGGGTAGTTAAGAAGAGATGTTTATTTATGGGGGGAAATGGTGAGTTTTTATTTAGTTTGGGTGCAAGTAGCTTTAAGTGGGGGTGCCCTTGACTAAAGAGGATTTACAATATAGAAAGCAGGAACTTTGTCTAAACTGTGCATTACAATATGCCAACATCCGATGCGATGCCAGGCTGAGTAAACATTTATTGAATGAAGGAAATTAATTGGAGACATAAAATTGGCAGTTCTGGGCACAGGGATAATAGTTAAAGCCCGAGGAGTATACACAGAGAATAGAAGGCCAGAAATGGAGTTTGGAAGAATGCCCATAACTGGGCTCGTTAGTACGGGAGTCAGAGGGAAAGTAAGACAGGAGATCCAGAATAATGTCCTCCAAAAGAAAAGAAAGTTTCAAGAACCAAGGAATAATCAATAATGCCCATCACTGTAAGAAGGACAAGAACAATGAAGTCTGAGCAGGACCACTGTATTTCACTAGAAGGGTTGCTAGGGACCGTGCTGCAGTGAGGGGTCCCACGCCGGCTGTGCGTGAGAATCACCTGGGAAGCTGCATGGCTCCCAACACCTTGGCTGTGCCCCAGGAGAGTGAAATCACAGTCCCTGGGGCTGGGATCCTGGCATTAGTGCTTTCTAAAGGTACCCAGGTGATTTCAGTGTGCAGCCACGTTTGAGAATCATGACCTTAGAGGAAGCAATTTCAAGACAGAAGTCGGGGCTCGAGTAGTTTTGATAGAGACTGAAGCAGGGAATCAAAAGGAATACAAAACATAGGTTCTAAGTTGGATTTTTCAGACAAAACAGAAAGAAACTGCTTTTCCTAGACCCACAGCCTGACTGCATGCTTGGCTACCTCCTTATACCTCTCTGATTCCCCAGTACCTTCCCTCATACCGTACAGCAGGATATGTGAGCACGAGGGATTTTGCTATTTCTAAGAAGCTTTACCTATAGCAGGAGCAAAATTGGCATTGTTAGTCAGGGTCCCTGTGGAATGGTCAAATTTTGAGAAAGTTGATCAATTTTTTTAAGCTATGTAAAGGTAATCATTAAAAAGTATGGTTACTATGTTTGTACTTGCAAGTTAACCATGAAATAAACAGACATAGTTGTTATAGTATATATACATATAATTTTATAATTTCATAACATACCTTAACTATTTATATACAATATACTATATATATATATATATATATATATACACACACACACACACACACAGTAAGTATATATATAACTACCATTACTATTGCTTACCTACATATGAGCAATGGTTTTGTTATGATTAGAAAGCTTCTCAGTATACAGAGTGATTCAGGAAATTTTATTTTATGTTTCACTTGATCCTAGCCCCTTGAAAGAAAAATGATTTTAATCTGGTAAGTAAAAATTAGTAACTAGCATTATACAGAAGGAAAAATAAAACCAAGAAATATTTCAAAATAGGAAACATAAATACAGAGGAAAATCAAATTGACATTTGAATTAAAACATAAGAAAACATAAGTAATTATGGTTCCTGGGTCTACGTACATGTATTTCTATGCAGAATAACGTTTTCTGTTCCAGCTATTGAATTGGAATACTCAGTAGATCTTGGATTATCATGGCACCCATTGGTAAGGGACTGTCTACCTACCAGTGTTGAGTGCAGCCGCTATCACCTGCAGCGGATCCTGGTGTCAGACACATTCAACAAATGGACCAGAATCACTCTACCTCTTCCTCCTTATACCAGGTATGGGTGCTTCTGCATGTAGTGAACCCCATTTGATATTATTTGACATGCTGGATTTTAAGACAACACGTTTGAATGATATACATGCAATTTGTTCCTTGGTGATGGTATTGCCAGGCATGAATTACTAACCAAAACAGGGGCACCTGGCTGCCTCAGTCTGTAGAGCATGTGACTCTTGATCTCAGAGTTGTGAGTTTGAGCCCCACATTAGGCACAGAGTTTACTTTTTTAAAAAATGAGCAAAATAGGGGGTACCTGTCTGCCTCAATCAGTGGTACATGTGACTCTAGATCTTGGGGTCATGAGTTCAAGCCCCACATTGGGCATAGAGCTCAGCTGGGGAGGGAATGTGCTATGGTAAGAACAAAAGGGGGGGGGAAAAAAGGAAAGAAAGAAAGAGAATTTAAAAAAAACAGGGTGCCTACCTGGCTTGGCTAGAAGAACATGCAACTCTTGATCTCAGGGACATGAGCTTGAGTCGCACATTAGGTGTAGAGATTACTTAAATAAGTAAATAATTTTAAAGTTTATTTTCTTAAAAAAAATAAAAATAGAAAAGCGAAGTAGAAACCAGTTTTTGTGGTGACATGGTTCTGTGATATCCCAAAAGCCAGGTCTATACTGACTTTTACTTAACATATTTTGAAAAAATGGCATATCCAAGAAAATAGTGGCTGAATCAGTGAGAATTGCCAGCTTGATTCACTTAAATTTAAAGGAGTCACATTAAATACAGAATAGATTTAAATGGAGTCTACTTTCTGTTCAGTCTGACTACTGTAGAGACAATAGTGAGTAGTGTCAAATCAAATAGATAGAGCAAATAAATGTATATTAGAATTATTGTCTGCTTTTGAAATTGTATTTTTAAGAGTATCTTGAGAATTATTGCCTGGAGCATTCTTTTTCTATGGAAAACAATGATGACTACATCATGCATGGTGCCTCTAAGAAATGACGGTGTCTTCATAAAAGTGCCTGGTAAATGCTTTATTTGGGTAAAACAGAGACTTCACCTTGCCTAAGGGATAGGGCTAACGACACTCCCTTTTCGCTAAGTAGGTACTAATCATAGGGAAGCTTTAAAATCTTGATAGTAATTCCCATTACCTCCAAAAAAAAAATGCAAAATGGTAATCATTTGTTGCCATTAAGAGAGAAGCAAAGCTTCTGTGGAATAGAAGGTACAGTTTGGGCTCCCCACAAATGAAAAATGAATAAATCTTCCTAGCAAATGATCATAAAATTCAACTATTCATCTAGGACATAACTTTTCTTGGGATTATCATAAATGGACTGGTTGTGGTTACTAACAGCCAAGGGCTCCTACAATTGCTGGCTCAGAGGTACAAGACTATATTAGCTGTCAGTAGAGTTGCCAAGTTTAAATGAGATACGTGAGATTTTGTTGCTCATTAAAGGTATTGCCGTGCATGAATTATTAAGGCGATCTTAATAAGTAAAATAGAAAAAAAAACTCTATTAAGGCAGTAGTCTTCTAAGGCTTTATGAATTCTGTGAATTATTACCCAGCTACTTGGTAGCATTTTGCAAATAAATGACATTCTAAGATTTATTCCAGCTAGTCATTATACCCTTGAGTCTTCTACTCAAGAAAGGTAATTATTCCTCATCTTTAAATCTGTATTTTAATTGTCTTTTGCACATACCCATAAGAATTTTGACCCTTTTGAGTGACATTTAAAAAATCTGGTGAGCATCCATTTCTTCTTGTTATCATATTGAAAATATGCAGTTTGCTTATCATGCTACCCTCAAAGCCCTTGTTGTACAATGGCCTTACTGCCTTACAGTAGGCCCTCTGGGTGATTCTGAAAGAAATGCACATGCATAGAGCCCAAGCCAGACCCACCTCTTACTATGCTCTGCCATATGCCAAAGATCATTGGAACAATGTGCGAGGCTCGGAGCACTTTGTCTCAAACACAAGTTAGTGTATCTCAACTATACGTGCTCTTAGTATCCTATTACTTTTTCAATATGGCATTTCTGTGTTTTGAGCTGAACTTACAGCCTCAACATCTGCAAAGTATTGAGACATCTGTGCTTGCATGGTCACTAGGACAGAATTGAGAATTTCAGTTTGTAGCTCTTTGCTGTAAACAAAAACGAGGCTGAAGACTTGAAACTTTGTGTTAAGTAGGGGTGAGGAGTGACCATGACAATGTGCCGATGGTAGATCTGTCCGCTCACTCAGTTATGGTAGAAAGACAAGGCTAGGATCCCCGTATTGTTGGCAGAGCAGTAATAAGAGTCAACTGAGACTCTTGCACCGTGCATAATGTAGTTGTAGATGTTTGTTGGTATCCACAAACTGACATCAAACCCCTACCCAGTCTCAAATGGCCAGTAGTCAACAATGGAGATTCTTCCTTCATTTAGTCATCCATTAAATGAATATTTTTGAAACATTTATATGCTAGGTCTGTACGAGGGGCTGAACTTATCCCTGCCTCAACAAACTTTACATGCAGTGGGAGAGAAATCACAAGTAATCGCAGAAGTAAATAAAAAATTCAACTGCAGTAGGTGATGTGGGACAGTTGCATGATGCTGAGAGATTATGTGTCCTAGGGAGATTTGTCTTAATCAGCAAAGTCAAGGGACACCCTTTGGAGGAAAGCATAATTGAAGTTAGAGCAGTGTTCCAGACAAGGAAGACAGCCTATGGTAGGAGGTAGCAGGCATATCTGAGATACTGAAAGAATGGATCTGACCTAGAGAGATAGTGGAGTGAGATGGAGTCAGACCATGAAGAGTATTGCACGTCATACTGAAGATTTGGGGGTATGTCAAGGATGCCTGGGTGGCTCAGTCAGTTAAGTGTCTGCCTTCAGCTCAGGTCATGATCCCAGGGTCCTGGGATCGAGCCCCACATCATCATGCTCTCTGCCTATTCTGTTCTCTCTGCTCAATGAGGCATCTGCTTCTCTCTCTCTCTCTCTCTCTCTCTCTCTGTGCTCTCTTCCTCTCCCTCTGTGCTCTCTTCCTCTCCCTCTGTGCTCTCTCTCAAATAAATAAAATCTTGAAAAAAATTTTTTAAACAATTTGGGAATATGTCATATAGGTAGGTGCTTAAAAACCTACTAAAGTGCTTGGGAATAGAGGGACACTGTTGCTGCTCAGATTTGCACCAGAAAAGCTTATTCTAATTGGAAGACAAATTGGGGATGATAAGAGTTCCTGGAAGGAGACTCTTGAAGAGGCAGTGAGCGCTGGTAGCTTGGACTAAGGTGCTAGAGACATGAAGGGAAGTAGAGAAATTCAAGAGAAATAGAAGCAAAACTGAGTTTCATGGTGAAGTGGACATAAGAAGATGAGGCCAGGGCCAATGTTGAAGATGACTCTGGTTTCTGAGTTGAACTGAATGGATGCTCGTGCATTTCACTGGGCAGGGAGCACTGAGATTGATCACAAGTCACATCACACTCTGCCCTAGACGTTTCTATCTAAATAAACTGAGAGGGCTAGAATCCTCATCTCTATCATTCCCATATATACTGGTTCAGTTAGATCTTACTGGAAATTTTTAAAAAATGAATGGAGATCATTGTGGTTTAGTGGAGACTCTGGCTTTTCAGCCCTGTGAGCTTTTAAAGAAGTCATTCCATGTCCCAAAGCTGTAGGGTCCTCATATGAAAAGTGAAGAGACTTTTTGCCATATAAAAACTCGAATAAATGTGCAAGGATGAGCTTGGGACATTGTGAACATTTATATTACATAGATCATCATTATATTTATACATTGACTACATGATCACACTCGGGATTATCAGGCTTTATCTTCAGTCAGATTAAGAAGTCTTCCTAAGCTCGCTTAACAAGAGAAGCCAATGGTAATGGTCAGACACTGTCTTAAGTTCCTGCCCTGAAGCAGGTTACCATCTGATTGGGGAAAAATTAACAACTTAAAAATAAAATGTGCCGTATGTAATTGAGAGCTTCAATGAGGAATGGGCTAGGGATGCCATAGATACTGAGAGATGGGCGACAGTGTTGAATGCAGACTTAGAGGGGGGGTTGTGGAAAAGATGGGCGCTCTCCTCAAAGGATGGCTAGGAATTATTAGGTGGGTAAGGAGAAGAACATTCTAAACAAGGGAAACAATGTGAACAGGACATAAGGGCCTGGCAAGTGCCCAGGAGTTGCTGATGAAGGCGGAGAGCTCATACCTGGAAGCTGTGGAAAGTTGTTTGTTCGTGGAGCTGGCTGAACTTACAAGCACTGAAGCAAAGCAGAGGAGTTTAGACTTGATGGGAAAATAAACTGTGGTGGGTTTTGAAATGGAGAATGTTCTTCCAAGGAAAACAATTCTCTTACGTAAGAGAAGGTGGCAAAGGTGTTGTGATCATGACTTATGTGAAGTAACAAGGGTCTGGGCTACAGCTAACAAGAAGGGGATGAGATGGATATTACAGGACATTTCAAGGAAAGAACTGACAAAACTCACTAGCTGCTTCTCCACCGCACACATCAAGAGATGACTCTGGAGTTTGAAGCCGGAGAGAGCAGGGAGAAAGCTACAGTTGACTCCAGGAGGGACAGTGTGACAAACTTAACCAAATGAAGCTGAATTCAATGCGATGGCTGGAAATACAAATGAAGGCATCCATCTGACAGAGATGAGAAGGTCGGAGCCCAGGGAAAGGTGATCAGCTTTGGAGGCAGGAGCACAGAGGTGATAGGCAGTGTCATAAAACTGTCAGCCCTCCACAGGAGAGCATTTAAAAAGAAAAGAAAGGACCTGTAAATTTAATGGCAGAAGGAGTGGAAATGGTTATTAAAGAGACCGTGAGGATACAGTTAGGGAGGTAGAGGAAGAATCACAAGAGCATGGCATCCGTATGCAAGCGAGAATAGAGTATCACGGAGGAATAAGTCACCACCTGTGACGTATGCTTCTGGGACTAAAGAAGAAAAAAGTTTCACAGTAAATTTGCTAGATTTTTCAGCAAGGAGATAGTCACTGACCTTCAAAAGATACTGAAAATAAATACAGCTTGTCTGGTCCCAGAGCCCATGGGCTTACCCACTATATTAGTCCTACATTTTTATTGCTTACCTAGGAAATATGGTCCTGGAAGAAATAGGAGGGAAGAAGGCGGGATATCTTGAGAGACGCTGAAAAAAAATGCAGAGATGCTAAAATCAATTTCACAGCCCGTAATCTGAATGTGCCTCCTCCTACTCACTAATCCCGGATCTAAAATTAACAGGTGGCTCAAGTAGCATGGGTTCTTGAAATGTCATCTGAGAACCAGGGTGGGTCATTGGAAGGACAGGTAATTCAAATCCACTGAGAAAGGTGGCGGGGAGGGAGGTGCTGCCACTGGAAGGCTCAGGTGTGACTTGGCTATTTTAAGTCACAGTTTGAAGATGATCCATTCCCTCCTACTGGCCCTAATGACCTGGCTGATACCCTTGTCTTTAAAGATTAACTGTAACGCTTTGGAAGCCAGGTGGTTTTAGCCACAGCATGGACACTGCTTAACGTTTGCAGTTTACAGAAGTGATAAGCACCAGAAACAGCAAAAAGACTGTGGAAGGTTTGGGATAATGGAATAGGATTGGGTTGTCCTCTTTTTAGGTAAACAGATTTAAGGAGGGAGGATATTGAAGCAGTCCCCAATCAGATCATTTCAACTGCAGATAATCCCAACTATAGGCAAAGAAAGGATCTTATGCTAAGAAAACCAAATGACTACATATAGTATTTATAGGGTTTGTCATGGAGAGATATTCCAAGGAATTACAAGTTCATTTTTTAAAGGAGAGATTCTTAAAACTTGCCTCAGTACTATTTATCTCCATTGTCACTTCCAATTTCCCAGTTATCTTTTAAAAGACTTTTTGAAAGCATTCATATTACTGAACATCTTGTTAAAAATTTTCAGTCAAGTCAAGGAAGCCATGGACTTCTCTTCTATATCCATTTTCTCATGCATCATTTTGATACTTTGAATACCATTGCTATTACTTTACCAAATTCGTGTTGGTCTTTCAGTACAACAGAACATAAAATAATTTTGTCTGGTATAAACCATGGTACTATAGACTTTCACATACTGAATATATTAATACTTTCACATTATGTGAAGATAAATAAAACCTATTTCCATTTCCACTACAATGGAGAATAAAACTGCGTATAGAAATTCTGCATTCCAGCTAAGCTTTCTCAGTTGTCAACCTTTTTGCCAAAGTTTTGTTAGGAAAATTTGGGGTTTGGCTGTGCTTTGTACATATTGCTATGTATGAATTCTTAAGATTGCTTTAATAATTAAATATAAGTCATTCTTCATTGAGAAGGCATTTTAAAAATTATAGGAAATTCCTTTTATTTGAAGGAGAGTCCAGTGTATTTGATGCTCTCAGTAGGCCTACTCAGAACACTATAGTTTTTAAAATTATCATTACTAATTATAATTATCAGCAAAAATAATAATTCCTTATTTTACTAAAATGAGGATAACTGTTTTCCTTTCTTTGTAATCAAATCAAAATTTTACTCTCGCATTTCAAGGGACCACAGATTATTTTTGGCTCACATTTATCTATTTAAAATTACAAAATTTTAGAAAATAACAAACTATATTTCAATATAATCATCACCCAGCTTCAACTGTTATTAATTTATGACCAGTCTTGTCTCTTCAATAGCACCACTCACTCTGGAACCCCCTTTTTTTTTTTAAGATTTTATTTATTGATTTGACACACAGAGAGAAATCACAAGTAGGCAGAGAGGCAGGCAGAGAGAGAGGGGGAAGCAGGCTTTCCACTGAGCAGAGAGCCCAGTGCGGGACTCGATCCCAGGACCCTGAGATCATGACCTGAGCTGAAGGCAGAGGCTTAACCCACTGGGCCACCCAGGCGCCCTGGAACCCCTATTTTGAAGCAGTCCCCAATCAGATCATTTCAACTGCAGATATTTTAGTATGCAGCTCTAAAAGAGGACTTTAAAAAATATAATTATGATATCAATATCCCACCTAAAAATAAATGAGTTTCTTATTCAATATTTTCTTACTCAATATTTACTTAGTCTTCAGTATTCACATGTCCCTGTTTGTCTCATAAAACATTTTATCATTTTTTTCAAGTTAGAATATAAATCAATATAATTGGTTGATATGTGTCTCAAGTTCTCTTTAACTTTGAGGTCTCAATGTTAACCTTTTCAGATGAGGACTAAGACACAGAGAAGTTATGTTACTTTCCCCATAGACATATAGTCGGTGGCTGAACCAGGAAGGAAGAAAGGCCACGTGGGATGGCCTGTTTAAATTCTTCTGTTGCTAACTCTGTTATGTGCTTTCCACCAGAGTTCCAGGGAGGTATCTTGTAGGATCTAGGTCACTTTAAAAGGACACCTTACCTTTATCACATTTGTTTGGGGTCATAACCTGTGGTCCAGACACTTTCTCCTCTCATTCCAGGATTCAGACCCCAGCATTTTGTAAGAAATTTAGAAGTAGGGAAGACTAGGTGACAGTAAATAAGTAAATATTCTTTCGTGGGTAGATTAATGTTACCTAAAAATCCCAAAATGTCACAGTCATTTAGTGTCCTACAAATTCCTAGTGTTAATTATAATCACCGAAGGAATTTTCTACCAAAAGGTCTGGAATGCCTAAATTAAGAACTCCAAGCTCGCTGCCAAATCAGTGGTCTTCCAGCCTTTACCTGCTATTCAAGACAACTCGGGTTCTCAATAACACATCAGCTCCAGCAGGAGATAACAGTTCTAGAGCCAGTTCTCAACTAAGAAGCTATCGCGGCCCCCAACTTGAGTGGCAGTCCTTCCACCTGTGAAATGAGTCAGTTGTACAGAGAAGTTTCTAAGAGTCATCCTCTCATTTCCACCCCAAAATTCAACCTCCTTCTTTTGTTCATAGTTCAGTGTCTTCTTCATGAGGATCTCCTTCAGAGGAGGGATCCCCTGGCAGACTACCCATCCCTTTAATAAAAGCCCCTCGCCATAAGTAATTCATTCACATTCCTGGTACCAAATTTCAGGCCTCCTCTCTGGAGCCTACTTTTTCTCTAGCTCTTATCTGGATGTCATGGGTGTCACCCGTGGGTCCACTCTGTTCAGGTGCGCTGATCTCTACTTCCTCCCCCGTGTACGCCTACCAGTGGGATCGCTGGGTCATATGGTGACTCCATGTCCAACATGTTGAGAAACAAAAACATGTTCTCCCCAGCAGCCACGCCAGTTTGCATTCCCACTGGCAGTATATGAAGGCTCCGCATCCTTGCCAACACTTGTTACTACTGTCTTTTTTTATTACAGCCACCTAGTGGGTAGGAAGTTGTATCTAATTTTGGTTTTGATTTGCATTTCTCTAATGACTAATGATGTTGAACACACACTTATCAGCCATTTATAGAACTCCTTTGGAGTATTCTCACTTTTGCCTAACACAGAAAAATAGGCTCGTGGAGGAAATTGTTTTCCAGGATAAAGGCAGGACCTTGGCTGCCAAGGGAAATAATAGAGGCAGGACCTTGGCTTCCTTGGGACATTGTAGAGCCTCTAACTAAATACAGAGGGCCAAGGGCTTCAGCTAGGACATTAACTTGCTGAAAGAACAGACAGACTTGGGTGTACACACAGCAACAATATACACGGCCTTCCGTAGCTGAACAGCTGCTCATATTTAGAGGTCGTGGTAGGGATAGGATGATTTTGTACAGTTTGAGTTGGTTTTGAGTTTACTCAAATACATTGTAGTAACAAACCAAGAGATTCTTGCCTTCTCTCCGTTTCGTGAGTGAGACTTACAGCCCTATGAAGCGCTGAGCTTCAACTTTTCCGTTGAGAGTAAGAGGAGTGGCTATATTTACTAGTCCTAAATATTTTATGTATTTCTGAGCGTAAAGGAAGCATCAAGGAAGAGTGAAAATGTTTTTTTTTTTAATTCTGTATGGTTCCTATCACAAGGCTTTTTTTCCTGATGATGAGGATGACAAGAGGACTTTATAGGTAGAAAGAGTAGTCCTGGAAAAAAGAGCAGATACAAAGACTCAGAAATGTGTTTAGAAACCTATTAAAAGGTGTGAAGGCAATGTGGGGAAAAATTCCCTGGGAGAGCAGAGATGGAAGCCGTACTAGCGAGGGTAACATTTTTTAACTTCATAGCAATGGATGTTCAATTATTAAACAACACTTATGGAGCACTTAGTATGTGCAGTTGATGGAGAGGAAATGATATAAATTCAGAAAAGAAGCAAAGGGAGACATTTCAAGGAGATGGAAAAGGAGAAATATGCTCTGGGGCCACTTTCCCCAAACTCCAAGAAGCAGCAGCTGGTGGTGGCTGTCATTATAAGGAAGCTTCAGGATAAATGATGACACCTGCCAAGGGACTTCACCAAGACACTCACAGGTCTTGGTAAACACAAGCTAATTAATTTTCACAACACCCTTGTGAGGTGGGAAGTAGCATTTTCTTAGTTTTACAGATGGGGAAGTGTCAGCACATAAACATAAATGATTTGGCCCCTTTATATAGTGAAGTTGTGACAAGGTTGGGACTAAGAAGTCCTAGAAATTCAACTTCCAGACCTTCATTTTTCAACTTATATTCCAACTCATCCCCTTAGTGAAAGTGTCTCCCTTTCCTATAAAATAATATTGGATAGTATTTTTACCCCTGTTTTATGGGTACACAATTACTAAGTGCAGTGTTCCTAAGAATATAAAATCACATTTGAGACAGGGCCCTAGAAGTCCTCTAAGTTAAACCCCTCATTACTTATGTTAAATTATTCACCGCGGACACAGGACTGACTAGTGCCAGACTACAGATTAGCGTCCCTAAATATCTGTACTCTTAGTGGCCAACTCTGGTTTTAGTATTTTCTACACATGGTCTCCCACTGTTTCCTTTTCTGTGGAATGCCACAGAGTTGTACAAACTGAACATGTCATGGTTGGAAGTCCCCGTAAAAGCTATCAACCCCAACAATGTGTCTAGCTCTTAAATCTTCTCTACAATCTCTCTGTTAAGTGGCTGCCCAGACTGTGATTCAACACAACCAACATTCAGAAAACTGCCCCCTACTAAGCACCTCACGCCATCTCTCAACTCCTGGGAGTTCTTCTCCTGCTTTGACAGCCATCAAATCACTGCCCCTTCCAGCACTGACCCCCGGTCCCTGCCCACCCACCCTGAAGACATCTCTTATTTGATTATTCCAGGCCATATTTATTGCTGTCAACTTACTATTCTTTCAAAAAATATTTATGAAGTCCCATCTATAGGTGTCACCAACAATAAAATAATAAACAAGAAAAATAATCCAAGATAGGAAACTATACAAAAATAAACACTTGGAATAAGAAGTAATGAAGGCTTTGATGGAGTATCCTAAAACATTAGGGGAATGAAGATTAACTGACTACCCTTTATAAGAACTGGAGATACAGAACAGTATTCCCTGAAGGGATAGAGATGTTTCCTGCCCTTCAGAAATTTATAGTCTGAAAGAAAAGGAATATAAGTGTTGACTTGTTATTAGAATCCAAGTAGCCATGTGCTATGGAGATATGATATTCTACTATGTTATTTATAAAATGTTGCTGCATGTAAACAGGCATAACTATTAATGAATTTCATCATTAAGAAGTAACTGAACAGGAGTGCCTGGGTGGCTCAGTTGGTTAAGTGTCTGACTCTTGATTTTGACTCAGGTCATAGTCTCAGGCTCATGAGATCGAGCCCTGGGTCAGCTTCAGCAAACAGAGTCTGCTTGTCCCTCTCCCTCCCTCTCTGGCCCTCCCCTTTCCCCACTACCCACTCTGCTCAGCCCTGCATGTTCTCCCTATAAAATAAATAAATCTTAAAAAAAAAAAATTAACTGACTAGCACAGCACAGCCCCAGAGGAGCCTCTTCAACTGCTAATTGTGAGAACGGTGGCCCCTTGATACCAACTCCCTGCAACTTTTTTTTTTTTTAAGATTTTAATTATTTATTTGAGAGAGAAAGTGCATGCATTCTAACAATGGTAGGAGTACAGGGGGAGAGAGAAAGAGGATAAAAGAATTTCAAACAGACTCTGCACTGAGCATAGAGCCCTAACATGGAACTGGATTTCACAATCCCAAGATCATGACCTGAACCAAAACCAAGAGTCAGATGCCCAACTGACAGAACCACCCAGGTGCCCCTTAACTGCTTGCACCTATAGAGCACCTACTAAGTGCTAGGCACTGTGCAGAGAGGGTATAATGTTGGGAAAAGGGGATTAACACTGTTCCCTTGTAACTTGCTCTTCCGAGGAGGAGGCAGACATTTAAGAAATACTTTTGCAAATAAATATATAACTATAATTGTGATAAATACTATAAAAGGAAAAGAACAGTTTGGTCTGGAATAAATGTGATTTTTAAAGGGACCCAAAAGAAAATTTCTCTGAGGACCTAAGACTGCCTCTGAGACCTGAGGGACACAGAAGGGGTAACCAGGCAGAGAGAGGAAGGAAATGTAGGCAGAAGATGGGAAAGAGTGTTGTGAGCTCTGGGAATGGGAGAAGGAACAGTGCTCCACACTGAGTAGCCGGGATGGAGTGATGCAGGATGGGGCCCAGGAGGAGTTTGGGGTTGAAGTTAAATGCCACAGGAAGTGAGGGGAGGATGTTAGGTAGTCTATGGGAGCTGAGGAACAAGAAGTATTAGGGAAAAGTCAGTGCATAGATGCTCAGTAAGCAAATATCAAAAAGAACTGTTTATTTTCAGAATGGAGATCTTAGTTCTGGTCTGTTTCTTTTCTAGTTTCTAAACTTAATGCATATGTTTTTAATTAGAAAATACACAACCCTTGCTATTGTTTGGTCTTTGTCCTGCTCAAAACAAATATCTCTCAGTCAAGTGATTAACAGTCTCATAATCCATGAAACAGGGGTGACCGACTGGCTCAGTCAGTGGAGTATAAGACTTGATCTCAGGGTCATGAGTTCTAGCCCCATGTTAGATGTGGAGATAATTTAAAAAATAAAATCTTCAAAAATAAAATAAAACTTTGCTTTTTCTAATTATTTTGTCTACGGGCTTCTGAATGTTCACCATCCTTTGAGCCTTGAGCACTGTTTGGACTTACTGCCATCTAGTGTCTCTGAGAACGTAAGTTTATTTGTGTTTCTGAATAAGACACTTCCCAAACCTGTGCAAATGAGCAAATACCTTTCTGCTTTTGGAATGGGAGAATCTCTGTTTTTATTTTATTTATATTACATTTGAATTAATGAACTCCTCAAACTCAACACACACAAAACAGACAATCGTATCAAAAAATGGGCAGAAGATATGAATTAATATAAAATAAGTCTGGCCACATTACCCTCTCTATTTTTTCTCCATCCAGTTATCTACAGTTTCATGGATCCCTCTGATTTATACTCTTACTGTCTCTTACTGTCTTCTTAAGACTTCCATTCCTCACGAATGCTATCAGAGGTGGGCCAGTATGCCCACTATACAAAAGTGTCTGATCTTCAGGAGCACATAGGAGTTGAAGTCAAGCTTTCCAAGTCAAATGCAGAGTGGCTGGGGTGGCTCAGGGACAGACATCTTTCCCTAATTTGCAAATAAAACTTAGCAGCCGCCCTGGTGTCATTCCACAATGGTGCCCACCCAAAATTCAGGACTCACTGTTCCCCTGAGGCTACTGGTTAGGATTAGTGTGGGTTTCTGTTTTCGTCTGTTTTTACAAGGCTGTGAAAGATTCTTAACTATTATCTGTGAAGATAATATATTCTCAAGCTATTGCAGTTCAGTTTGGTGTGGTGTGGTTAGAGTTTTGCCTAGGCAATTACAATAACGAACACTTTTCTCAGAACGTGAGTTAGAGACGTACCCGCATTTTCTTTGCAGCTATCTGTGCACTTGTTCAAATATACCAGAACACATTTTCTTTTCCACCACATCCTTCATTATAATTCTCTTGTTCTTCAAAGGTCCCAAGCCACTCGTTTCCGTTGGCATCAACCAGCCCCTTTTGACAAGCAGCAGACATGGGCCATAGATAATGTCTATATCGGGGACGGCTGTATAGATATGTGCAGTGGCCACGGAAGGTGCATCCAAGGAAGCTGTGTGTAAGTCCATTGGGTTTTCCTCCTTCCGTAGGAAGCTCCTGACTCTTGTTCCAGCCGGGAGATTTTTCCGAACCTGGGTCTGTAATCACTCCAAAGCTGCCAGTTGTATGGTTTTCTTGAAATCTGATAACTGTAGAGCTTATGGATATGGTATCTTCCTTCTTGCTCAGAGATCAGGAACTGAACAATAACTATTTTGTCAGGCAAAAGGTGAATTAGCATCAACTGTATTTTATTTCCTTCTGTGTTCCTATGATACCCCAGAAAAGGATGTTGGAAGAGGTTCAGGAGTTCAGTATATTCTGACCAAAAATAGTATGTCGTAAGTATTTTTCTCACTTAGGCCTGAATGTATGTAATAGATACGTATTACTTGTGGTTGAATTGGTATTCCCTGTGGTTTGTATAAGAAGGTTTTTAAATGCTTGCTCAATTTGCCATTAATGGAGAGACCTAATATTTTACTTCGCGAGCCTTAGCATCTTTGGAAGGATCTAAATAAAGTGTGTGTTTGTGTGTGTGTGCGCGCGCACGTGTCTTATGTACCACAGGCCCTTGTGCTTTATTTTCAAAGATTTTGCGTTTGTTAGGGTAGTATGAATGAAGATGCTGATAGAGAATTCATACTCCCTTCTCCACTAATCTCCACATGCCTGGGGGGGGGGGGGTCTTTCTTTTGGATAATGATTCTAGCCCGTATCCAGAATGACCTCTGAGACCCCAGAGCCTCCATCCTACGTTCCCATTTCTTCCCACACTGAACACGAAGGTCAGTCCTTCGGTCAAAGATGGCAGATACTACCCAAAGCACCCACTGCCTTTTGGAACATAGCATCTTGGATTCCTAATTGACCCAAAGCCTCTTTCAAAAGACCAATTTCCTAAGTTATTAGGACCTACCGGTTCAGTTTGGCAGCCACAATTTCTTGTCTGCTTGCTAGAGCTGTGTCCTGTAGAGACGGGGCTCTAGTAAATCCTCTGAAGCTGCTTCTTTCCCTATAAGCCCATTCCTATTTTAGGAATGCCTAAAGGCAGTTAATTCACAGATTATTTCTAACCTAAAGCACTGTTTAGAAAAGCAGATGAACTCTGGAAAGCTCTGTGAAGATAAGTAAGATTTCATCATCCCAGACTAGGAATAGCAGCTGTCTTCACTAGTTTGAGAACACAATTGTGGAGGTTTTGTTTAATGTTGACTTTTCCTTTCTTTTCTCCATACCCAGCTGTGACGAGCAGTGGGGTGGCCTGTACTGTGATGAGCCCGAGATCTCCCTTCCAACCCAGCTCAAAGACAACTTCAACAGGGCTCCATCCAGCCAGAACTGGTTGACTGTTAACGGAGGGAAACTCAGTACCGTGTGTGGCGCCGTGGCTTCAGGAATGGCTCTCCACTTCAGTGGGGTAAGCATTTGGCTACTGGTCATTCGTTTCTGCATTGGCTGAGGTTCCCCCGAAAGAGCTGAGTCTCTGTTAAAGCTTAATTGGCAAATCAAGATGCAGAATTAGACACGCTAAACGCACAACCCTGATGTGAACTTGAAACGTTACACAAATCTGGAAATACTAATTATTTCCAACATGTTTCCCATTGCAACTCAGTCGAGACCATTTAATTATGCAAGGTAGTATCGGCACAAGGCATATGTAAACACACATTAAAAAGGACTTAAGTGACTTTTCATCCTCGGAGAGAGTGCTTGCACAGTGTGCGAGGGTCTTCCATCCACATGATGCTCTAATTGAAAACTCTTGAGCTTGCAACAGATTTGGGATTTAAGGAGCCAGGAATTGGGAAAATGGGCTTCAGTGTTTCCTGAACCTATTAACAACAGTTAATTTTTCCTTTTTTTTTTTTAAAAAAAAAGGTTTTATTTATTTGTTTGACAAAGAGAGATCACGAATAGGCAGAGAGGCAGGCAGAGACAGAGAGGGGGAAGCAGGTTCCCCGCTGAGCAGAGAGCCTGATGCGGGGCTCGATCCCAGGACCCTGACATCACTACCCAAGCCGAAGGCAGAGGCTTAACCCACTGAGCCACCTAGGCACCCCCAGTTAATTCCTTCTATAAATTATCAAAGAAAGAATAACTGTCAGTAATGACTAGACATTTTTATTTGTAGCAAATTATTTTGCAAATGTCAACAGCAATGTTAGAAAATTTCTTTGATGGGGCTCCTAGGTGGCTCAGTCGGTTAAGCGTCTGCCTTCAAGTCAGGTCATGATCCCAGGGTCCTGGGATTAAGCCCCATGTGGAGCTCTGCGCTCAGCGGGGAGTCTGCTTCTCCCTTTCCCTCTGCTTCTCTCTCTCTCTTTCTCATAAATAAATAAAACCTTAAAAAAAAAAAAGAAAAAATTTCTTTGAGAAATTTTTTGGTCTTTCTAATTGCTGCTGAAGATAAAGTGTTTAAAAATATAATTTCTTCAACATCATGATTAATCATAAGCAATTTTGTTTTTCAAAAATTACAAATTCATTGTCAGGTCTTTATTTTCCTAACATTCCCTAGCTTGGAATTTGCTTTTGGTCAAATAAAGTGTATTATTTTTCAGTGTTTTAGCTGACAGTAACAATACAAGATTTCTATAATCCTTAACACTAAGAAAGCACGTTTACAATACTCTTCCTAGCGTAGGCAGAACTCCCAAGAGGCCAAGTTTTCTGCATGTGTTCAACTGAGAAATATTGGGCTATCTACACTAATAAATTAATATAGATGACACTAAAATCAGCTATGAAAGTTTAAATAAAAATCATTACAACTATTATCTGTAATTAACAATTAAATTAACAGAGAGGGGGAAGCAGGTGAAATCTATGAAATCCTTAGATGTAGTCATTTTAAAATTTCATGTTAAAATAGTTATCTCAACATGCTCTTTTATTAATAGTTATTACCTTTTAAAAAAATGTAAAAATGGGGACGCCTGGGTGGCTCAGTTGGTTAAGCCGCTGCCTTCGGCTCAGGTCATGATCCCAGGGTCCTGGGATCAAGTTCCCCATCGGGCTCCTTGCTCAGCAGGGAGCCTGCTTCTCTCGCTGCCTCTGCCTGCCTCTCTGCCTGCTTATGTGTACTCTCTCTCTCTATCTCTGGCAAATAAAATCTTTAAAAAAAAAATCTAAAAATGCCTCTGAGTAACTGGAAATAATTTAATTAAACAGAATAGTTACTTTAATTTCAGCTCTCAGTTTGCTTATTAAAAAAAAAAGAGAGAGAATCTCCTTAGAATAATCATTCTTTGTAAGTAAGTTCTAATAATGAAATTTCAAAGTTTAGCAGATATTTGCTGAGTACCTGCTGTGTGCTAGAGGCCAGGCTGGGAGCTTGGATAAGGGAGAGATGATGCAAACACCAATATTACAATACCATGGGACTTGTATTACAAAAGAAATATAAAATGATGGATGCCAGAGAAAACCTTTAACCTGCACTTACGATTCTTTATGACTGTTTTTGTTGGATTCTGCTTTTCTCCCTTAGGGTTGCAGTCGACTGCTAGTCACCGTGGATCTGAACCTCACTAATGCCGAGTTTATCCAATTCTACTTCATGTACGGATGCCTGATTACACCGAACAACCGTAACCAAGGTGTTCTCCTGGAATATTCTGTCAACGGAGGCATTACCTGGAACCTGCTAATGGAAATTTTCTATGATCAATACAGTAAACCTGGGTTTGTATTCTGTTTTATCTTTAGTAATGAGTATGTCGAGCAAAGAGGATTGATGAGGTCAGCCAGCTTTCGTCATAGGGACTGTGAGTGACCTGGAACCATACCCATGCATAGAGATGCTTCTGAGACTGCCATAAAGATAAGGTTTCTGAGCTGAGTGAGCAGCTGGTTTGGGTTTTTATTTTAAGAACAACTAATTTTTTAATTCTAGAATAAGATAAAATATGTTATCACAATGCCAGTCGTGAATAGACCCAGTGCAAAAACTCATGTGAATTAATGAATATATGGTATTAATTTCAACGACATTTGGGAAAATCAAAACAGGAAAACAATATATTCATTCATTCATTTATAGAGTGTTCGATCCTATAGAGAATCGAGGACTTGGAAATAAACAGGATAAATTGTAAATATCTTTTTTTTAACTTTTTTATAATTTTTTATTTTTTATAAACATATATTTTTATCCCCAGGGGTACAGGTCTGTGAATCGCCAGGTTTACACACTTCACAGCACTCACCAAAGCACATACCCTCCCCAATGTCCATAATCCCACCCCCTTCTCCCAAACCCCCTCCCCCCAGCAACCCTCAGTTTGTTTTGTGAGATTAAGAGTCACTTATGGTTTGTCTCCCTCCCAATCCCATCTTGTTTCATTTATTAGCGAAATAAGTCAAGCAGAGAAAGACAACTATCATATGATCTCCCTGATATGAGGAAGAATAAATTGTAAATATCTTTAAGAAGCACAGAGGCCGGGCACCTGGGTGGCTCAGTGGGTTAAGCCGCTGCCTTTGGCTCAGGTCATGATCTCAGGGTCCTGGGATCGAGTCCCTCATCAGGCTCTCTGCTCAGCAGGGAGCGTGCTTCCTCCTCTCTCTCTCTCTGCCTGCCTCTCTGCCTACTTGTGATCTCTCTCTGTCAAATAAATAAATAAAATATTAAAAAAAAAAAAAAGAAGCACAGAGGCCATTTTTTGAGTATTTGAAAACCCTCACAATGGGTTTAATAAACACAATGTATGAGTCATTTAAAATATATATATTCTCATTGTGACCAATGATAAAAGTTAAAAAAGGGTCTTCAAAAGTAAAATAGCATATTTATTAAAGTGGAAGAAGGAGAAGAGAGAAGAAGGTAAGAGAGAGAGAAAGAAGAAGTTTGGAGGAAAGGAGAGAGCAGAGCAGAGGGGAAAGGAGGAATGAATATAGCCCAACCAAGAAACATACAATAATTAAAAGCACCCAAAAAGGAAGACAAAGCATAGATAATCCCTCAGTGCATGGCAAACCAGGTATGGACTAAAAATTAGGTAAAGTAAAAACAATGAAAGAATCTTATAAATGTTCATTTAAACTCAGTGTATCCATTAAGAAGTTGTTGTGAATGGCAGAAAACCCCAAGCAACTTAAACAGAAGGGTTTTGTTTTCTCTCTTATATAAATTAAATCCAGAAGTAAGTAACCCAGGACTGCTACAGTGGCTCCACAAGCATCAGAGACCCAGGTTCCTTCTACCTATTACTTTTGCCACGTTCGACACATGACCTCTGTCTCATGGTCCAAAAGGGCAACTGAAGCTCCTCCACATTCCCTCCTGCAGAAGGGAGGATGGGCGGGAGGGGCGTGCTCGCTCTCTCCAAGGACACTTCCTACCAGGTGCCCCCATTTCCATTCACATTCCATTAACCAGAATTTAGCCATGGAAACACATCTAGATGCGAGGGAGTCTGGGACATACCGTCTTTATTCTGGGTGACTGTTCACCTTGTGAAAAAGATAGGCTCCTATTATGAAGGAAGAAGGGGGAAATGGCAGTTGAGGAAATGCCAACCACAAGCAAATGTTTTTAAATCCTGCACCTGCGTTAAATTTGGACACCAATAAAGGAATCCAGAGACGCTTAGAGGAACACAGTTTAAAAGTGCAAAAAACATGCTCATCTATTAGTAGAAGACAGTAGATAAGCCCAGTAAACCACTTCCTTAGTCTTTATGGAAAAAGTTATAAAGACTCAGGTATGAGTTCTTGAACATTTAGCATAATATACAGAAAAAAGGAAGTTAAGTTAGGATATAATCAGAACTGTCTGATCCACTTTCGTTCTCTCAGGGAGAAACAAATTGACCAAATTAGGAACAGTTGGTCATAATTTATTTAAACTTCTAACAGCCTTAGTTAGATAAATTTCCATTCCAAAAGTTTGTAAAATGTGGTCAAGGATTTATCAGAGAAGGGAAACTAATTTAGAAATTGGAAAGAAAAAAAAAGATAAAGATCATTGCTCTGGGTAAAGAAGTCTGACTGTATGTCCCTCCAGGAGCATATAGATTTCTGATATTATTTGATACACTTTAAAATGTTAAACATGCCAAATCAATGCAGATAAGTTCTAGAAAGATCTTACAAGGTGAGCATACAAAAAGGGGGCAAGGAGAGGTGCAGATGAATTTCAAAACTGAAATGCATGGGGAAATAAACTTTGGGAAAGACTATTTGCCTAGGCACTGATGGTCTCCAGAGTGACAGTAACTATACAGGTAAGGATCTAGGATTCACAGTCTGTATTTTCCATGTTTACCCTTTAGTACACAAAATGCATCTTGGTATTGGGATACACAAAATGAGGGACATAGTTCAAAAAGTATTTAAAATTCAAGTACTGAAAATCCAACCAAAAGCATTCTTGATTTGAATGGGTTTCAGTTGGTCCCCATCTGGAATATGGCCTACTCTTCTGATCTCTGTACTTCAAGAAAGACATAGAAGAGAAAAGAGGAAGGAAAAATAAAATCAACAAGGAGATACTATATAAATAAAACTAAAATAGTGAACACTCTTCAGTGTGAAAGACAAAAACTAAAGGGGCCACCACGAACATTCAACTTAAGGGTTCTTCACAAGATGAATTTGGGCTTACTGGCTACGTCTTGGAACACTAACACTAAGAGGCAGTCTTTAAAAGTAAAGGAGGGGCGTCTGGGTGGCTCAGTGGGTTAAAGCCTCTGCCTTCGGCTCAGGTCATGATCCCGGGGTCCTGGGATCCAGCCCTGCATCGGGCTTTCTGCTCGGCAGGGAGCCTGCTTCCCTTCCTCTCTCTCTGCCTGCCTCTCTGCCAACTTGTGATCTCTGTCTGTCAAAATAAATAAATAAAATCTTTAAAAAAAAAAAAAAAAGTAAAGGAAAGTAGATTAGCATAGATTTAAAAAATAGGAATTTGTGCAAAGAAGGTTAAACCACAGGAAGTTATTTTCCCCAGCCAGCTTCATGGCTGTGAATACAAGTTCAAAAGGGTTTGATACCTTTTTGAGCTTTAAATGCATAATTGCGATGAAGGGGTATTTTAGACCACATGTCTAGCTGGTTCTGATTCATATTGGAGCATGGAGTCAGATTTGTCTGTGTCTGTTCTTCATGACTGGGTTGGGGACAGCAAGCTGGGCTTCTTTCTTAGCCCACGGTTCTTACTCAGCGTATTTAGTATAGTGTTTTCAATAAAACATAAAGACAAAGTCAATGTCAAACTACAGGCAACTGGTAAAATAATTACAAAAACCTGGCACCCTCAAGCTTAGAGCCCAGATGTCCTGCCACAATCCAATGTCTAAATTCTAAGCAAATTGCTGCTACTCATGGAAGTAGAATGAAATCAAGGTGCCAAGGGAAGGAAGAGATGAAACCAATCCGTAGGAGAGAGGAAAAAAAAAAAGTTAGTCTTGGCTTATGTCTACCAAAGTGCATATCCCTAGGCCTACAGATCCAGAGATGCCCTGGGCAAGCAGAAAATTGTAAAGTCCTTTTATGGTCTGCCAGGGACACTTAGAATAAGTAGGTCATTCCACAATTCTTGAATTTGTTCACATTCTGTTTCTCCAATTTAGGGACTCCTGAACCTTCATAAACTCAAGCCAATTTATCATGGTTTTTAAAAGTTAAAAATTTTACATTTTAAACTAAATTTTTTTAATTTTTTAAATAATATTGGGTGACATTTTTACTTTTAAAGCTATTTGAGTGATAGTTTGCAAGTGACAAAAAACTTTCATGTAGCAACATTCTTACATATAATATTAGTTCTTTTTTTTTTTATTTCTTTTCGGCATAATAGTTTATTGTTTTTGCACCACACCCAGTGCTCCATGCAATCCGTGCCCTCTCTAATACCCACCACCTGGTTCCCCCAACCTCCCACCCCCTGACCCTTCAAAACCCTCAGATTGTTTTTCAGAGTCCATAGTCTCTCATGGTTTACCTCCCCTTCCAATTTCCCCCAACTCCCTTCTCCTCTCTAACTCCCCTTGTCCTCCATGCTATTTGTTATGCTCCACAAATAAGTGAAACCATATGATAATCGACTCTCTCTGCTTGACTCATTTCACTCAGCATAATCTCTTCCAGTCCCGTCCATGTTGCTACAAAAGTTGGGTATTTGTCCTTTCTGATGGAGGCATAATACTCCATAGTGTATATGGACCACATCTTCCTTATCCATTCATCCATTGAAGGGCATCTTGGTTCCTTCCACAGTTTGGCGACCATCGTCATTGCTGCTATAAACATTGGGGTACAGATGGCCCTTCTTTTCACTACATCTGTATCTTTGCGGTAAATACCCAGTAGTGCAATTGCAGGATCATAGGGAAGCTCTATTTTTAATTTCTTGAGGAATCTCCATGCTGTTTTCCAAAGTGGCTACACCGTAATTTTTTAAATTAAATTTAAAAATTTTTAAATTTTATCTCATGCCCTCCCCAACCCACCACATGACTTGTAACATCTTATCTCTTGTTGTAAATCTTTGACTCATGAGATATTGACATGATCCCCCACCCTCTCACCCCCATCATTTTCTCACAGATTTGTGAATATCCTTCTCCCTCCTGATGCTAAAGAGATTGCTACTCGCTTCCGCTGGTGGCAGCCAAGACACGACGGCCTGGATCAGAATGATTGGGCCATTGACAATGTCCTCATCTCGGGCTCTGCTGACCAGAGGACCGTCATGCTGGACACTTTCAGCAGCGCCCCCGTGCCCCAGCATGAGCGCTCCCCAGCAGACGCTGGCCCCATTGGGAGAATTGCCTTCGACACATTTATGGAGGATAAAACTGCAGGTACATTTTTCCCTAATGCTAAATAAAAATCCAACAGAAATGTAGTGTAGATTTGGGTCTTTTCAAAAAAGTAGAATATGTGCCTCTTACAGGTTCTCAAATGGTATAGAGATCATGAAAATGCTTTCACCCTTTTGTTTCTCTCACACTCCCTGGTGTATGTTGTAACTACATCTTTTCTTTCATTCAAGCAGCAAGAATGTTTTAATAAATAGCATTCTATAATAATCCCTTTTCTTTTTTTTTTAAGAGAGTCTTCGTTTCTGTGCTTCCTATATTTTCTCCTTTGGGTAGAAAGCCAACATTTCCTGGTCACTTATACCCAAAGACAAGTGTCTTGTTTTACTACATGTCCGATACCTTTGAGATGGCATTTCATGTTTACAAGAATGTCTAAAGGTCTTGCTGGTTACTCTTCATTCTCTCTAAAAGTAGATCAGTAATCCTGCCAAACCAGAAAAGATCTCTACATGCCATGATCATTTTTAATGTCTTGTCTTTGTTTCACTTAACTGAAAATCTGGTCTCTTTTTTAAAAGTGGTGTCTTATGTCAAGTTTGTGGCTTTATCATGCCACATCCTTGGTTATACTACATAAAACATGGTATCCTCAGGCAAAGCAGTGATGTTGAATTATACAGCTCCTACCAGTACTGCAAGTGTTATCTGAAAGAGTTATCTGAAAATCGTTCTCTGAAGAAGGTTATTAAGAAGATTGACTTAGGGGCGCCTGGGTGGCTCAGTGGGTTAAAGCCTCTGCCTTCGGCTCAGGTCATGATCCCAGGGTCCTGGGATCGAGCCCCATATCGGGCTCTCTGCTCAGCAGAGAGCCTGCTTCCTCTTCTCTCTCTCTCTCTGCCTGCCTCTCTGCCTACTTGTGATCTCTGTCTGTCAAATAAATAAATTAAAATCTAAAAAAAAAAAAAAGAAGAAGAAGAAGATTGACTTACACAGACCTGGTTCAGACCCTGGCTAAATTATTAATTTATTTTTTTCCCTGTATAAAGATTTATGTAAGTGAGTTTCTGGTCAGAGAATTATTGAAGCACTGCCTCTGTGTGAATACAAGCAAATACAGATTATTTTTTCAAGTACCTAAAATATGGGGTTTTACTTTAGATTTGACTGGTGATGTGCAATTGGAGAATTGCAACACTGGTTTTCTAGACGCTGTGATATCTGCTTACAGAAGTAGTTTCTGATATTTCAGAAGGGATTGATGAGGGAGTTGATTAATGAAACCTGCTTTCATCAGGATTCAGAGTTCTAGCATAAAACGTGTGCCCCGGAATAAACGGGTGCGGGGTATTCTCAATGGAATTCAAGTTTCTGTGCACCTTGAATCTTGAGTAGTAGATGCAGGATTAAATCTAGCTCCAAATCCCATGAATCAGGATGGGATATGGAATGAAAATTAGCAGGTAATGGCAATAGCATTGTGTTAGCCATCTGAACCCAGACATAAACTACTTGTTCTGTGACATTGGTTAATGCTCAGATGAACTCCAAAGGACACCACACAGGTGAAGGCTGAGTTTCAGTGATATTGTTTGGTCTCTCCTCTGACTTCTCTGATGCCATACGACTCTGTGACTCACACAGTGACCCCACACCTCCAATTATACCCGTTCATCGCTAGAATGCTAGAGCTAACCAGGAAACTTTCAGAGGAAGAGACCTATAAAATCAGAGTATATTGTGAATTAGATGCAACTTACAGAAATATTCTATTCCTAAACTTTCTGGAATAAAATCATACTGTTAAAGACACCTGTCTCAGAAAGGACATTGTGGACGGTGTGTGAGTGTGTGTGTGTGTGTAGATGTGTGCTTGTGTGTGATTGAGAAATAGGAGAGATGATAGGATGTACTCTGCACTAATCAGGTCATAGTCTTGTTGCCTACATTTTCCTTGGACTCTTACAAGCCTGTTTTTAGTCACTTAGTTGAGGCATAATTGACATACAAAAAGCTGTTGTTATTAATGTATACAACTTGATGAGTTTGGAGATAAGTATACACCCAAGAGACCATCACCACAACCACGGTCACAAATTGATCAATCACCTCTTAAAGCTTCTTCACACAGGCACCCCCGACCTTTTTTTAACCTTCTTAGCAAATTTTTAAATATACAGTACAGTATTGGTAACTATAGGCCCTCTGTTGTAGATCTCTGGAACTTATTGCCCTGTATTCCTGAAACTTTACGCATGCCCTTTGACTGACATTTCTTCCTCTCCTCAACCCCTAGTAACTGCTATTCTACTCTACGAGTTTGAATATTATAATTTATTTAATTATGCAGATTACAGTATGAGTATTTCAGTAGAAATAGCTAATTTATTTCCCTATCATATTACTAACAACTCTTTGTCCTTTAAATCCTCCCTATAAGTTAAATATTTATCAGAAAAGAATTTGGGGGCACCTGGTTGGCTCAGTGGATTGGGCCTCTTCCTTAGGCTCAGGTAATGATCCCAGGGTCCTGGGATCAAGTCCCCAGTCGGGCTCTCTACTCAGCAGGGAGCCTGCTTTCTCCCTCCTCTGCCTGCCTCTCTGCCTACTTGTAATCTCTCTCTCTGTCAAATAGATAAATAAAATCTTAAAAAAAAAAAAAAGAATTTATATAGGGACACCTTGTGGGCTCAGTAGGAGAACATGTGATTCTTAATCTTAGAGTCATAGCTCGAGCCCCACACTGGGTGTATAGATTACTAAAAATTAAGTAAATAAATAAAATTGGTATACATGTCCCTTTGCTTTTCATTTATAACACATACAATACACTTTTTTCCTAAATGTAGACTTACAAATATTATATATCTCAACCTCCTGGTATCCATGTTCCTAAAATGGTATGTTTATATTAGTGTTTTGCCTATGGATTGTATGTAATGTAAGAGAGATTTCTACTGAAAACAATCTTGCATAGATTGTTTTTGAATTGCATAGATTGAAAAATGGCTTCAAGTAATTTTGCTATGAATTTGTCATAAAATAAAACAAATAAAATTTTTCTTCATTCAAGTGAATGAGCATTGGCTATTCCATGATGATTGCACAGTAGAAAGATTCTGTGACTCCCCTGATGGCGTCATGATTTGCGGCAGCCATGATGGAAGAGAAGTGTATGCAGTTACCCATGACCTGACTCCCACGGAAGGCTGGATCATGCAGTTCAAGGTGAAAATGTTATGGTTACATAAATAACCATCCACTAGCAATATAAAAATGAAAAAACAATTTGTAGAGATAAAGATCATACATTTCACTGTCTTAATCTCTACTTCGAAAAATAAAATGTATGTTTCAGTCATGTCCATCTCAACTATATTTAACTTAATGATTAAAAGTAATTAAGATGATTTTACTTCTGAACTATGCCAGGATAAAACTTTCATAAATGTGTTTCTCCTCAGGATTAAATACTGATAGAGAAAAATAGTGACAATAAAAATGTAGGATACTGGGGCGCCTGGGTGGCTCAGTGGGTTAAAGCCTCTGCCTTCAGCTCAGGTCATGATCCCCGGGTCCTGGAATCGAGCCCCGCATCGGGCTGTCCGCTCCGCGGAGAGCCTGCTTCCTCCTCTCTCTCTCTCTGCCTGCCTCTCTGCCTACTTGTGATCTGTCTGTCAAATAAATAAATAAAATATTAAAAAAAAATGTAGGATACTGATTCCAGTTTCCCATAATCATTATGCGTTAGCCAATTTCTTCCTTTAAGAGAAGCTTAAAGCTATTATGGTCATAATAACTCTTTTTTTTTTTTACAAGAGCATTTTAATGTTTCTAGAGAAAGAAAATTCTAGAAAACAAAGGCATGATTAGCATTAAAGCTAACGTCAGTTTTGGCCAAGATTTTATGTCAGCCAATTTGTTTTATGTCAACCAATTATTATCTATCTCACTCCACCGTATTAACAACAAATGTTGCAGTATATCTCTTTGCGTCAACAAAGGGTATTGTGCCTTATTAGAAGTACCTTCTGTTATCACTTCATTGCATCTTACTTGTAGTTGAAAGTGATTTATGGAGAGTCATAAATTGTACAACAAAATAGTAAACTTGGAAAAGCTGATAGCAATCCTTCTTGATCGAGTATTCTGCCAGATGGTAGTGCCAAACCATTAGCACAACAAACAACAATTTGTGAGAGTGGGCCCAGGCCTTCCACGGCAATTGGCCAGCCATGGCAGAAGCACAGCTTTCAGCTTCTCTCCAAAGTCCCTGCACAATATATTTGGCACTTTCTATAATTTGTCACCTTGGGCAACCACCTCACCTCCCCCGTCCATCAGCAGAACAGATAATGAACCTGGAAATACAGGATGGATGTGGTTGTAGCATCTATCAAGTGATCAGAAACTTTCTCGTTGGTAGGTCCTTAGAGCAGAAACATGTAATACGTTTTTAATCATTTGACAATCTTTCTTTTCTGTGTATTAGATCTCTGTTGGATGTAAAGTATCTGAAAAAGTTGCCCAGAATCAAATTCATGTGCAGTATTCTACTGACTTCGGTGTGAGCTGGAATTATCTGGTCCCTCAGTGCTTACCTGCAGACCCCAAATGTTCTGGAAGTGTTTCTCAGCCATCTGTATTCTTTCCAACCAAAGGGTGGAAAAGGATCACCTACCCACTTCCTGAAAGCTTAGTGGGGAAGTAAGTAGAAAATTAAAATAAAGCCTTGTTCCAAGCATCCAGAAGTTCATTAGGGCTACCTGTTTAGCCTGAAATTTTATGTAATTGTGGATAATAATACTCTCTTACACCCAACTCTAAAGGTTCTTTAATTGGTGACCTCCATGATGAGCTACCTTGAGGAGACCTCAAGTTTTAATCCTCAGACTTGGCCCTTGGCAGGCCCTGCCATTTCCCATGCTTTAATCCCTGAACATGGGGACGGACCAATAGTGATAGTCTTAGAACCACATCAAAAGGTGTATGCTTCCTCACTCATGAATCTTATAGACTGTGGTCCACCATGCATCACATGCTTTCCATATTACTGCCTTGTCACTCCATAGATGGAACCAGGAGCAAATCCTAACTTGTCATGATGTTCGTACAAATCGTAATTTTTCGTGCTGTCTTTACAAATGTGGTTTGTAGATTTCATTTTTCTCTTACCAAAGCATTATGTTATGCACCCGCAGTGAAAATTCATTAGCCTGGAGCAGTGGTGAGCCAAGATGATTCAACCATTCCCTGAGAAGTCTGTGGCTAAGTTAATTTAAAGCAATTCCAAAGGATTTCCCTTTAACTATAAAATTGGGGGGAGGGGCGGGGGTTGGAGATACACTAGAGAAAATGACAGGTATACCTCCATCATATGAATCATAGAGACTGGCTAAATGCAAAATCTTCTTATGAAACAGAATTATGATATATGATCAGAGCATATAGAACCTTTAAATAAGGTGCTTGCACTTGGCTTTGCCAGTCTGCCATAAATATCATTAACTACATGATCACTCACTGTTTCCTGCAACAATTATGAAAGGCTTCATCAATTAACATGCTGGGAAATTAGATCAGGATACTTTCCGCTGCAGGTAACAGAAAACCCAATCCAAGTGGACTCAATTAAAAATGAAATGTTTTATAGCTCTAATGAAAAGACAAGGATGAGTGAACTCTAACATGGGTTGATTCACAAGCTCAAAAATGTCCTCCAGGACGTTGTTACTTCTTCCTCTTTGACTCTTGCTGCACTGTCTCCATACTGGTGTCACACTCAGTCCTCACGAACATAGATAGCTTTGAGAAAACTTAAGCAGAATGCATCCTTACCTACATAAGGTTGGTAAGAGAAAGGAAGAGAAATAGAATTGCATTTCTTTCAGAACCAGAGCAACTACCTCCTTGCAAGGAGCATGTCCTCTTGGTACATATTAGCTCAGGAAAGTCCATCCCTGACACAGCCAATGGGCTGGAGATGTTCTATTACTCGTATGACTCACCTGGGGTGAATGGATGATGGGGAGCCACCCTAAGGTCACTGCTTCATTTTACCCCTCCCGTTCTCCCTCTCTCTTTTATAATGATATATAACTTAGATTCATTAAGATGCACACATCTTAATTTTTCAGCACAATGAGTCCTTACCATTGTGTAACCCGTGTGACTACCCCATAATCCAAGATACAGAACATTGACATCACCCCAGAGAGTGTCCTCATGCCCTTTGAACTCTTACACCAAGACAGTACAGCTTATTTTTGTATAGAGTTAATTATGAGGCTTGTATTTTCCCCAGAAGATAGAGAAGAGCAAAGATGAAATCAAAATCTTAGGGAAATTGCCCTTTTAAAAAACCCTTTCAGAATTGTTTTCTAATTAGCAGAGTTGTTCTGAGAATATTGGTTATCTCTGGGGGTTCAGAAGTTGCTGTTCCCTGACCAGCTGAGGACTGTGTGCCTGCTGACAGGTATCTGTCAAAGGAGTCACTTGTCTTCTGTACAATTTCAGAAATGTTACTTAATGGGTCTAAAAAGCAACACAACCCCTGGACTCCAGCTCATAACCAGCTTAATTTACGATAGTTACAGTTTCGTGTTTTAAAATATTCCTGTTGCTTGAAATAGAGATCCCACTGCATTTTCATTTTGTTTTCCAAGTTTGCTCACAGAGCATAAAATTTAAATGAAACTGGCTTTAGTGTTCCTCTACTAGAAATAACTAATAGTGGTCAGAAAACATTTTTTTATTTACCCATTTCATCCTTTTGCGATCATCTTAAATATTGTTTTATTTTTTCTCTTGAGTACTGAATGTACACATAGGAAAGTGGACCTGAATCAAGTTAACATTGGTTCTTATTCCTTTGTTTTTGTGTTGTCTATAGTCCAGTAAGATTGAGGTTCTATCAGAAGTACTCAGATATGCAGTGGGCAATCGATAATTTCTACCTGGGCCCTGGATGCTTGGACAACTGTAGAGGCCATGGCGATTGCTTAAAGGAGCAGTGCATTTGTGATCCGGGATACTCTGGGCCCAATTGCTACTTGACTCACACTCTAAAGGTAATATTAAAGTCCCCAAAAGAAGCGTTTACCCACACTACAGGTCATGCCTGAAGAGACATTGTGTGAGACTAATACTTCTTAACAGCATTCTTTGGGGGCCCCAGGAAGTAAATCCTTTGGATGGCAACTAAAGAATATGCCTTGGGTTTCTTAGAGCCCAGAATATTAGGACCGAGTCTGGTACAACTTATCAGTTCATAAAATTAACTAGACTGTATCAATTAAAGAACATTAATACTCTGCTTTTTTTTTTTTTAAAGCAGACTCTTGGTTTGAAATCAATATTAAGTCCTCTTCACATTTTCTGTAGATGGACAGTTTGAAGGAGGATGCTGATGTTATGAAGCAAATAACCTAGATTCGCTATCACAAAGAAACAAATTTTGAAAAATGACTAAACAGTACCTGCATTTTTAAAATTGAATTATAATTGACATACAATGTGATTTTAGTTTCAGGTATGCATCGCAGCGATTGGATAATACTGTCCATTACTCGGTGCTCACCGCGATAAGTATAGTCCTCATTATGTCACCAACCAACATTATTACAATATTATCATTACCTGAATTTTTGTTCGGAAAATTCAGGGCTCTGATGACTGCAGCTGAAACGTGGCTGTGGATTAAGAATAGAGAGGTCATTCTTGGAAACTTTAGCTGTTATGTCATTATTTACTGTGCAAATAATGCTCAACACAGTTGCCATATATACACTCTGTGTCTGTGAACAAATATAGGGCATTCTTCATTGCAATAACAGAAAAGCAACTAAGCCAAAAAAGTACAAATTGCTGAAATCGAACATGTAAGTGGCAAATGATGTAAACCAAACCTGTTCTGTTATTTTTTTTCTATAAAACAGCAACAACTTCGGAATTAATAAGTTAAAAAAATAACATTGGAGCAATGCTCACTTGTTTCTGAAGCTGTTGGTCTATTTGTTATCAAATGAGATTATAATATGAGAAACCTAGCCCTAGATAATGAATTAACTAAAAAAAGTCTAGTTTCTTTCATGAGCATTCAAATTTTATTAATATTCCTCAGTTGGATAAAAAATTATACAAGTCTATATTATGAACTCTGATCAGACCTTTCTAATGAGGGTTTACATGGTTAACAGTGCATGTCTTCTGACTCATGTTTTTACATGTAAACCTCCATTTTTAAAATTGCATTTATTTGCTGGGGTGGGGCGCCTGGGTGGTTCAGTTGGTTAAGCATCCAATGCTTGATCTCAGTTCAGGTCTTGATCTCAGGGTTGTGAGTTCAAGCCCTGCATTGGAGCCTACTTTAAAAAAAAAGTTATTACATTTATTTGCTCACATCAGTAAGGTAAGGTAAGTCTGACACGTGACTACATGTCCTTAACTATAAAGAGGATTATGTTCTGAGTTTGAAGAGAGTCCATTTAAATCATTTTAACTACACAGTAAGACACCAACTAGACAACTCATTGAAAGAAATGAAAAACTATAGTTTTTCTCTATACAGTTACTGCAGTTGCAACTGTGACAACTTGTTTTAATGATACATCATTTCTGTAATTTACAAAACAAAAAACAGAAGAATTATACCTCAACACAGTGCAAAACTACTATGGACAAAATGAAGGTACCATGGTCAAAATAAATAGAAAAATCAAGATGTTTACTATGATGTGAGGGGATGAAATAATTTCATATAAAATGTAGCCATAACAAACCCTAATATTTTATTTATCTACTCTCTTTGGAAAACAGACTATTCCTGATTGTTGGTCATTCTCAGTTAAGATAAACTGGAGATGTAGGGGAAATATTCCAGATTTTGAGTACTTCTCATCATCATCCTGAATCTTGAACCTGATAAACACGTAAAACCTGACTTCCAAAGTTGATCTTCTTTTGATTCATACAAAAAACTTTGGTTTCAAACATCCCTGTCTAACCATATAGACCTTCCAAGTTCACACTGTCCCAGAAGCTAGAGGGTCCTGGTTGCTTAAAGCAGTCTCCAAGGTAGGGGGCACACACTCCTGGGAGAAAACAGAACAATCCATTGAAAAATGTTAGGGGAAAAAAGTGCTTGAACATCCATTTTATTTTATCTTATTCCTTTACATTTTCATTTTTTGTGCATGTTTCATATAATAAATTACAACTGTACTTCTATATACAATATAAATAGATATATATATATATATTTGGAGAATACATGCTTAAGTAACTTCACAAATAGGAGTGTTACTATAGTGTTACTATAGTGTTACTATAGTGTTACTATAGTGTTTTATTTTATGATTCTTTCTAGACTTAAAATTCCAATGACTAAACATTATTTAATCACTTTAAATGTTCATAATATATGATGAAAAAGAACATTGTAGAGAAATATCAGGGTTTTTTTAATGTCTTTGGAAAAGCATTTGAAATTGGCCCTATTTTTTTTAAGTCCAAGATGAAACTACATTGTCTAAATTATTCCACAGTTATTATCTGAAATTTTTACCTTTAACCACATCCCACTTATTTTTTTTTCCCAGACTTTCCTGAAGGAACGCTTTGACAGTGAAGAAATCAAGCCTGATTTATGGATGTCCTTAGAAGGTGGGAGTACTTGTACAGAGTGTGGCATTCTTGCTGAGGACACTGCGCTCTATTTTGGGGGATCCACCGTGAGACAAGCTATTACTCAAGATCTGGACCTCAGAGGGGCCAAGTAAGTCATTTTTTGTTATTTTAATCACAGCATCACAAGTTGGCCCCCAAAGGAAGGAACGCACTTACTGGAGAAGTTGTTATCCAGGACTTGAGTAGACCACTTGTTCTAATTCACTGTTCTGATGGATCATAATGTGTGTTTGCATTCAGATTCCTGCAATATTGGGGACGCATCGGGAGTGAGAACAACATGACCTCCTGCCATCGGCCCATCTGCCGGAAGGAAGGCGTGCTGTTGGACTACTCTACTGATGGAGGCACGTTTCAGGGGTGAAAGCCACACTTTGGCTTTCAGATTCCCAGTTGACATCCAGTGCCCCTCAGAAAAGTTTCTGCAAACTTTTGCTGCCTTTGCAATGAGAATAGCAAAAATCACAGAGAGAAAACGGCAGATCTTAGTCAAATTACATGAGACCTATGTGTTCCACAGAATCTACCCACAAGGGGATAAGAGAGAAACCACACTAAAAAATAAGCTCCACACTTTCTGAATAAAGAAAAGAAATCTGTGTAACTGAAGTTTGATTATAAACGGTACAATTCAGAAATAAATTTGATAAGGTTTCTAAGTAAGATCATTTTAAAAACACTTTTAAAACTTTTGTGTGAGCAATAAATAACAATAAATCTAGAAGAAAACTTTATTGTGAAAGAAGACGGTCTGAATTCATGAGTTTTTTAAAGAATATTTGAATAAAATTCAGTTGTATTATTTTGAAGTAGCTAAAACCAGACCAAGAATACCATGAAAGTCCTTAGAAAATGAATTTTAGCGGATAGGTGTCACTTTACTGACTAGCAGAGATCTTGATGAACTCAGTATTTTAGGGTATTCAGAAGTGTTTCCTGACGTAATTTCAACATCCCACCTACAGTCTTGTCAATTGATAAGAGGAAAACTTATCAGTCCAATGAAATAAAAATTGCCTAGATTTAAAATAGCTACATTAAAATGTTAAATTCCAGGGCACCTGGGTGGCTCAGAGGGCTAAATTCTCTGCCTTCGGCTCGGGTCATGATGCCGGGGTCCTAGGATCGAGTCCCACATCGGGCTCTCTGCTCCACAGGGAGCCTGCTTCCTCTTCTCTCTCTCTCTCTCTCTGCCTACTTGTGATCTCTGTCAAATAAATAAATAAAATTTTTTTTAAAACTACATTAAAAAATAAATAAAATGTTAAATTCCTAGGAGTTCCTGTCCAGAAACATGCAAAACATGGATGTATCTCATTATTTATGAAAAAGAATACACATAGCAATCTAGAACAAAATGTTAGGAGCAGAAAATATGTAATTTTTATTTCAGTGTTTCTATTTTTGGCCAAATATTTCTAACTACCCTTCCTCTCATACCATCAGCCTGGTTTTTGAAACAGTAGAGAGCATTTATATTAAAGTCAGTGAAATCAATTATTATTTTCCAGTCAAAGATTTCTTTGGGAAGCTTATGGTAGCTGCAGTCTACTGTTGTTTTGGGGAGTTTTTTCCAGATATGTCACTATGTTGTGTATTTGTTACTATAGGAATTACTTGGACTTTGCTCCATGAGATGGATTACCAGAAATACATCTCTGTTAGACACGACTACATACTTCTTCCTGAGGACGCCCTCACCAACACAACTCGACTTCGCTGGTGGCAGCCTTTTGTGATCAGCAATGGACTCGTGGTGTCTGGAGTGGAGCGTGCGCAGTGGGCACTAGACAACATACTGATTGGAGGAGCAGAAATCAATCCTAGCCAACTGGTTGACACTTTCGATGATGGTAAGGATTTTGTGAGCCTTTTGCCTGCTATGTCTTTAGGTGAGTTACTACGTGAAAAGCATTCAGAAAGTACCTAGCACATATTCACTGCTCAACAAATGTTAGCTGTTCTTTTACTCAGTGGTTTATAAATCTTCAATATTAACTGTTTGCTGAATTGTCAACTGAGAATTTAATAAGTTCTGTTAAAGACAAAATGTCTAGTTATAAATATAATTTGAAATTTCAATATCTGGAAGAATTTTAGTTTCTTTAGGAATTTCTGCACCACAGAGATGCACATTGCATTGTTTTAAGAGTGTGTCAAAAATGCTGTAATGGTACAAGTCAATCAGACTAGCAGTTACATTTTTTAACTTGGTTAATCATTATGTGAGCATTTAATAATATCTTCTAGATTTTATTGATCACCTTGGATTTATATATTATACCAATTACATAGAAAACATTCTTGCCACATTGCTTCCAATTTCCCTTGACAGAAGGTACTTCCCATGAAGAAAACTGGAGTTTTTACCCTAATGCAGTAAGAACAGCAGGATTCTGTGGCAATCCATCCTTCCACCTCTACTGGCCGAATAAGAAGAAGGACAAAACTCACAATGCTCTCTCCTCCAGAGAACTCATTATACAGCCAGGATATATGATGCAGTTTAAAGTAAGGGGACGTCGCTCCTCCAGACATTGGGGGTAGAGGATGGGGAGAATGCTTAATTGAACAACTCTAAGGAAATGACTGATTTCTTTCGTTAAAAGAGACTTTATCTTATGAATAAAAGAAGTAATCTTTAGCAAAGGCCTTTATCAGATAGGATTATTTGAGCACAGATAAAATCAATTAGTTTGTTGGGACATAGCAAGAAATGTAACTGTATTGTATTTCATATATGTAATCTTTTTTTTTTTAATTTATTTTTTTTAAATAATTTTTTATTTTTTATAAACATATATTTTTATCCCCAGGGGTACAGGTCTGTGAATCACCAGGTTTACACACTTCACAGCACTCACCAAAACACATACCCTCCCCAATGTCCATAATCCCACCCCCTTCTCCCAAACCCCCTCCCCCCAGCAACCCTCAGTTTGTTTTGTGAGATTAAGAGTCACTTATGGTTTGTCTCCCTCCCAATCCCATCTTCTTTCATTTATTCTCTCATATATGTAATCTTGAGTTCAGTTTCCCAAACCCTGGAAATGAAAGCTTATAGAGGTACCCTGGCCTGCTCTGCCTATTTTTCTTTCTCTCTCTTTCTCTCTCACAAACACACAGTTTCTGTATCTCTTACTCTACTCTGATTTCATATGTTAAGCCACTTTCTATCCTTCTTTATCATGCCTATTTTTTTTTTTGATCTCTGACTTCTAAACACAAACATATACAGTAGCCCAGTTGGAACTCCTCCAAATCCTCATTTAAAAAGGACTCTCAAATCTTTTACATGCATATTTTATTCATAAAGGAGAGTAAAGGGAAAGTCATAGGAGATCATTAATATTCAGATAATCAGAGAGAAAGATAAAGCAATATCAATTATGTTTTTCTCTTTATAAAACATTTTTTGAAAAAGGGTATTACAGAAAAATGCTTTGTTACTCAAAAACAATTGATTGTTTATTTAAAAACATTTATTAAATGTTTGGGGCGCCTAGGTGGCTCAGTGGGTTAAGCCTCTGCCTTCGGCTCAGGTCATGATCCCAGGGTCCTGGGATCGAGCCCCGTATCCGACTCTCTGCTCAGCAGGGAGCCTGCTTCCACCTCCCTCTTCCACCTCCCTTTCTACCTGCCTCTCTGCCTACTTGTGATCTCTCTCTGTCAGATAAATAAAATCTTTTTTAAAAAATTTATTAAATGTTTTAAAAAGATGTCCTTCAATGATGGTTAATAGTAAGAATCCTCTCTAGCAGGAATAAAAATGTATTCACAGCTGGTAGGAGAGAAAAATAGGGCGCTATTATTTAATGGGTATAGAGCTTTGGATTTTGCTCGATTTAAGAGTTCAGATCTTTTGCAAAAAAGAGGGGGATTAGGGATGTTCAGTGTTTTCCTCAGCTTTCTGTTAAATTTTCCTTCAGAAACTAAAGAGTGAGGGAATCTCCTCAAATATTACCACTCTATAGGTCTATCCTTAACTAAGTTGCATAAAGGATGCTGAAGGTCATGTCTGGTGTTACCCCACCCCTAATTCCAAGCCACCTCCTTTAAGAGTGAAGATTTTCCCTCTAGCAGGCCCACACCAGGCCCTTATCAAAGTTGTCATATTTGATTAAGTTGGTTGGAGCCTCCTGTCTTGCTGCCTCTGTCAACCCAAACTGAAGAGATGGACATCAACTTCTCTAACCAAATCCATTTGTTTAAAAAAAAGAAAAAAGTTCATCCCCAGAAATGTAGTACTTAAAGTATCACCAACACTCCATTTTTCTAAGTCACCAACAATTTTTTAAACTTCACCCATTTCTTGCCTTTCCTTTCTGATCTGTACCCCTGGGCACTGTTGTCTTTGCCCTCCACAGCTGGGGCCATCTTGCGCTTGTTTTCCACTTGTTCTCCAGCTCTGAGTTCTCTGCCAGTTCTCCTCTTTCCTCCTTGGAATATACTTCTGCTTCCTTTTTGGCTCCTCTTCTTCCTCCAACGCTCTAGAGGTCTCTAGACCTCTAGTACTCTAGTACTAGTATAATACTAGTACTCTAGCATTTTGCGGTACTTCTTTGCTCTCTTCTCTCTTAGATAGTCTCCCCATGGGAAATTCCATTCATCCTTTGGCTTCCGGGACATGTTTAAGACCAGCTCCCAGACCTGCCTTTCCAACCCTGACTGATTCACCAACCATTAATTCAGTACTTTTACATTCTGTGTACATTCCTACACTTTCATTGTCCAGCATCTCAGCTCGTAGCGGCAAATAGTGAACTTCATCTCCTCCCTCTCCCTACCGACTCCTCTTTCTGATTCTCCTGTTTTTATTGATGGCACCACCTTTGACTTACTGATCAGCTTTAAAAGTTGAAATAGTCTTTGATTTTTCACTTTTAACTTTTCACATCTAACCAGCTACTGCAGCCTTGTAATTTCCAGTGTGCCTGGCACCCATCCCATCTTCTCCGTTTGCTCTATTCCCACTTGCACTCATTAAATCAGTAGTCCAGTAACTAGTCTTCCTTTCTACTCCCACCTGTCCTTCAACAGCACAGCCAGACTCATCTTTACAGAGCATAACTCTGAGCACATTACTCCACTGCTCATAAACCTTTAATGGCTCCCCATTGCTTACCAAATTAAGGTCAAAAGCCAAAGACTACAGTTCATGGTCTACCGAACTCACTAATCTGTCTCACGTTCTCTCCCAGTATTCTACACCTTCTACAGCTGGACCAAAACATAGCTCATGCTCTCCTATAGACATGACACAGTGTCTTCCCACCTCTGTGTCTTTGCTCACGCTCCTCCCATCTAACTGTGTTTCTCCTACCTCCACCTCTCACACTCTTCCCATTCTCCAGAGGCAGCTCACATGCACCCTATTTGGTTAACTCTTTTCTGTTTTGTTTTAGTTGAAGTATATTTGACATTTAACTTTGTGCAAATTTAATTTGTACAACATGTTGATTTGATACATACATATATTGTCATATGATTGCCATTGTAGTGAGAGCACCTCTATCATGTCACGTAATTATCATTTCTTTCTTGTGGCTGGAATAATTAAGATCTTCCACTTCTGATTAATTATTCTCCAATCCATTTAACCAGATACTGTCTCTCCTTCATAAGAAGCACCAGAGCGTTTTAATTATATCTTTTATGATTTCCTTTCTCATTATTGGAATATGCTTCTTACTCTCTCTGAAGCCAGGGCTGTTTTATTCATGAGTGTGTGGCCTGAAATTTTTAGCACTAACCTTCCCCTGTATCAGCACTAAAATAGGACATGTTAATAATTAGATGATTAGGACTTAAATTTAAATTGCTGAAGTTTTATAGCAATATTAATGATTCAAACATTTAATTGCATATAATGTGGAAAGCTCTTATTCATATGAAAATGAAAAAACCACAAGAATAGAAATTCGTGCCAGAAATGTAGTAGCCTCAGGAAGTTAGGATATCAATGAAAATGTCTTGAAGCAGTCATACTTCGAGTTTCTTTGCATTAATTCTCCAAGTGTTACTTTGCTTTCGGCTAAATTTTCTTCCCCAAATTTATAATTAATATGTTGTTATATTTATCCAGTAAATAGAAATAGCACTTTTTTTGTTTGTTTTATTGCTTAGTCATGGATATCATTCTGTTTACAGCCAGCTCTGATTGGTATGGAATGCCTTTTTCTCCTGGAGAGGCATCTGACTCTTAGTCTTAACCATAACTGCCAAATTTGGCAAGTAGAAAAAGCTGAAGAGCAACAGCATAATCCAGAAAAGTTAAAATTAACTAGCTAGATCGATAGGCCAAAATTAAGCCTGGAAAAAAAAATGGGGCCTGGTCATTTCTGTACAAAAACTTTTATGTCTTTGAAAAAAAGACGTTTCTCAAAGGTTAATAGCTTGCTCTTTTAACTTTTTTGTTTTTATTATTGAAGTATAATTGACATAAAATGTTATGTTAGTTTCTGATGTACAACATAGTGATTGGACATTCTTTACATTACTCAGTGCTCACCACTATCTTAAGTCACTTCCAGTGTTATTACAGTATTTTTACCCATTTCATCCATTCCCTCTACCCCCTCTAGAAGTCACCAGTTTGTTCTCTGTATTTTTAAGTCTGTTTCTGTCTGTTCATTTGTTTTGTTTTTTAGATTACACAAATAAGTGAAATCATGTGGTATTTGTCTTTCTCAGTCTTACTTACTTCACTTAGCGTAATACACTCTGGATCCATCCATGTTTTCACAAATGGCAAGATCTTATTCTTTCTTATGGCTAGGTAATATTCCATTGTAGATATACCCCATATTTTGTCCATTCATCTGTTCATGGACATTTGGATGGCTTCCATATCTTGGCTATTGAAAATCATGCTGCAGTGAACATAGGGGTGCATATATCTTTTTGAATTAGTATGTTCATTTTCTTTGAGCAGTGGAATTATTTGACCATTGCGTGTTTCTATTTTTAATTTGTTGAGGAACCTCCATACTATTTTCCATAGTGGCTGTACCCAGTATAGATTCCCACCAATTGTGCCCAAGGGTCCCCTTTCATCCACATCCTTACCAATACATATTATTTCTTATCTTTTGATACTACCCATTCTAATTTGTGTGTGGTGATATCTCATTATGGTTTGATCTGCATTCCCCCAATAATTAGTGAGGTTGAGCATCATTTCATGTGTCTGTTGGCCATCTGTATGTCCTCTTGGGAAACATATTCAGGTCCTCTGCCCATTTTTTAGACAGATTTCTGTTTGTTTGTCTTGAGTTGTGTAAGTTCTTTGTATATCTTCGGTATTAATCCCTTACCAGATATATCATTTGCAAGTATCTTCTCCCATTCAGTAGGCTGCCTTTTTGTTTTGCTGATGGTTTCCTTCATTGTGCAAAAACTTTTTATTTTGGTGTAGTCTGAATAAGTTAGTTAGTTAGTTGGTTTTGCTTTTTTTCTCTTCCCCCTGGCTGATGTCCAAGAGATTATTGCCTATGTTTTCTCTTAGGAGTTTGGTCTCACATTTAGGTCTTTTTTTTTTTTTTAAGATGTTATTTATTTATTTGACAGACAGAGATCACAAGTAGGCAGAGAGGTAGGCAGAGAGGGAGAGGAAGGGAAGTAGGCTCCCCGCTGAGTTCGGGCTTGAGCCCAGGACCCTGAGATCATGACCCGAGCTGAAGGCAGAGGCTTTAACCCACTGAGCCACCCAGGCGCCCCTCACATTTAGGTCTTAAATCCATTTTGAATGTATTTTTGTATATGGTTCAGAGAATGTTCCAGTTTCATTCTTTCACATGTTGCTGTCCAGTTTTCATAACAGTGTTTGTTGAAGAAACTATCGTTTTCCCATTAGGTGTTCTTGCCTCCTTTGTCATAGAATAATTGATCATGAAGTGGGTTTATTTCTTGACTCTCTATACTGTTCCATTGTTCTGTGTGTCTGCTTTTGTGCCAGTACCATACTGTTCTGATTACTTCAGCTTTGTGGTCTATCTTACAATCTTGGATTGTGATGCCTCCAGCTTTGTGCTTTCTCGGGAGTGCTTTTGCTATTTGGGGCATCTTGTGGTTCCATACAAATTTTAGGATTATTTGTTCTATTTCTGAAAAAAAAAATGCATTTGGTATTTTGATAGAGAGTCTATTGAATCTGTAGATGCCTTTGGGTAGTATGGACATTTTAACATTATTAATTCTTCTAATCCATGAGCATGGTATGTTTTCTCATTTGTTTTCATCATCTTCAATTTCTTTCATCAAGATCTTATAGTTTTCAAAGTATAAGTATTTCACCTCCTTGATTAAATTCCTTCTAGGTACTTTTTTTTGTGTAATTGTAAATGGGATTGTTTTCTTCATTTCTCTTTATCCTACTTTGTTATTATCATATAGAAATACAACATATTTCTGTATATTAATATTGTACCCAGCAACTTTACTGATTCATTTTTCAGTTCTAACAGTTTTTCGGTGGAGTCTTTAGGGTTTTCTATAGATAGTATCATGTCATCTGCAAATGGTGACAGGTTCACTTTTCCTTTCCAATTTGGATACCTTTTATTTCTTTTTCTTGTCTGATTGCTGCAGCTAGAATTTCCAATACTATGTTGAATAAAAGCAGTGAGAGAGGAAATGCTTATCTTGTTCCTGATCTTAGACAAAAAGCTCTCAGATTTTCCGCAACTAAGTATGATGTTAGCTGTGGGTTTTTCATATATAGCCTTGTTAAGTTGAAGCATGTTCCCTCTAAACCCACTTTGTTGGGAGTTTTTATCATGAAGGGATGTTGAATTTTGTTCAGTGCTTTTTCTGCACTTATTGAGATGATCCTATAGTTTTTATGCTTTCTCTTGTTAAAGTTACATATCACATTGATCTGCAAATATTAAATTATGCCTGCATTTCTGGAATAAATTCCACTTAATTATAGTGAATAATTCTTTTAGTGTATTGTTGAATTCAATTTGCTAATTTTTGTTGAGGATTTCTGCATTTACATTCATCACTGCTGGCTCAGAAGCATGTGACTTTTTTTTTTTTTAAGATTTTATTTATTTATTTGACAGGGATCACAAGTAGGCAGAGAGGCAGGCAGAGAGACAGAGAGAAGCAGGCTCCCCGCTGAGCAGAGAGCCTGATGTGGGGCTTGATCTCAGGACCCTGAAATCATGACCTGAGCTGAAGGCGGAAACTTAACCACTGAGCCACCCAGGAGCCCCAGCGTTCAACTTTTAATCTCAGTTTTAAGTTCAAGCCCACGCTGGCTATAGAAATTACTTAAAAATAAAACCTTTAAAAATTAAAAAAAAGAGGGGGCTCCTGGGTGGCTCAGTGGGTTAAGCCTTTGCCTTCAGCTTGGGTCATGGTCTCAGGGTCCTGGGATCGAGCCCCACATCAGGGTCTCTGCTTAGCAGAGAGCATGCTTCCCCCCCTCTCTCTGCCTGCCTCCCTGCCTACTTGTGATCTCTCTCTCTCTCTCTCTCGGTTAAACAAAATCTTTAAAAAAAAAAAAGAGTTTATTGGCTGGGATGCTTGGTATCTCAGTCAGTTAAGTTTCCAATCTTGGTTTTGGCTCAGGTTGTGATCTTAGAGGTGGTGGGATTGGGCTCTGTGTTTAGCAGGGAGTCCGCTTGAGGATTCACTCCCTCTGCCCCTCCCCCCACTCACATATGCTTGTGCTCTTTCTCTCTCATAAATAAATAATTTTTTTTTTTAAGAATATTGGCTTGTCCGCTGCCTTCGGCTCAGGTCATGATCTCAGGGTCCTGGGATCGAGGCCCGCATCGGGCTCTCTGCTCAGCAGGGAGCCTGCTTCCTCCTCTCTCTCTGCCTGCCTCTCTGCCTGCTTGTGATCTCTCTCTGTCAAATAAATAAATAAAATCTTTAAAAAAAAAAAAAAAAAGAATATTGGCTTGTAGTTTTCTTTTTCTGTAGTGTCTCTGTCTGGTTTGGGTATCATGTTAACGCTGGCCTCGTAGAATAAATTTGGAAATTTTCCTTCCTCTTTTATTTTTTGGAATAGTTTGAGAAGAACAGATATTAAGTCTTCTTTGAGTATTTGGTAGAATTCATCTATGAAGCCATCTGAGAGGGCTTTTGTTTGTTGGGAGAGTTTTTCATTATTGCCTCAGTTTTGTTACTTATAATCAGTCTGTTGACATTTTCTCTTTCTTCCTGATTTGTTTTTGGAAGAGTATATATTTTTAGGAATTTATCCATTTCTTCCATGTTGTCCGATTTGTCAGAATATAATTTTTCATAGTATTCTTTTATAACCCTGGTATTTCTGTGATGTCAGTTGTTATTTCTTCTCTTTGATTTCTGATTTTATTTATTTACATCCTCTCTCTTTTTCTTGAGGAGTCTAACTAAAGGCTTATCAATCTCATCATTTAAAACAACCAGCTCTTGATTAGAATAAATACTTTTTTTAAAAAAAGATTTATTTATTTGACAGAGAGAGACACAGTGAGAGAGGGAACACAAGCAGGAGGAGTGGGAGAGGGAGAAGCAGTATTCCCTGCTGAGCAGGGAGCCTGATGAGGGACTCAATCCCAGAACCCTGGGATCATGACCTGAGCTGAAAGCAGATGCTTAATGACTGAGCCACCCAGGCGCCCCGAGAATTAGTGCTTTTTTTAAACCTTGATTCTCATCTTCACACAAAGTTGCATATTTTTAACGGAACTCAAAAAAAAAAAAAAGGTAATATTGGTATTCTGGCAGGTTGCTCTGTAAAAGCTGCTCCGAATATTTGTTGATTTCCCATTAGAGGCATAATTTAGAGAGAGGGATTTAATTAATTAGTGACAGGTATTTAATCTTCCCCGTACACAGTTTTCATTTATGTTTGTTTTAGATTGTGGTAGGTTGCGAAGCTACTTCCTGTGGTGACCTTCATTCCGTAATGTTGGAGTACACTAAGGATGCAAGGTTTGTGAAATCATTCTGGAATAAATTTTTATGTTCTTCCAAACTTGAATACAACTTCAGATGGATGTCTATTTTTAAAGCAACTCCAGGGGAGCAACCTTTTATATTAAAAGTACAGCTTATGTTTATTTCACATGTATTCATTTCCCTTATATAAAACTTACATGAATGTCTTATTTTCAGAAATTTCCTTCAAACTCAGAAAACTCATTTTCCTACTAGACTGGCTGCAAGCCAACAAATTTTTTTTGTCTTTTAAACTAAGTAAGAGACTACGTTTGTCCTCAAAGTAGATTTCTCTTTTATTCATGTTGCTCATTTTCAACCAACCTTAATGAGAATTAAAATCAATACAAGATCTAAATATGCTGCAGCCAGAGTCACATGTCTTGAAGCCTAGTAAAAGTCTGACCCAGTGCAGTTACTTTATTGGGATGTTGAGAGCCCTGTCTCCCGCCACCACTTTTGAAAATGAATTATGGAGAGTTAAGTTTGGGTAAACAGAGAGCTTTGTCAATCAACTGCAGGTATATTTCTGGTAATAATACCAGTGGGAGGAAGCCGTTTGAATGCAGTAGCGGGCATGCTATTATTTTATTCTATTATCTGTGAATATATTCCTGTGCTTGTAAAGAGTTATATCTTGTTTGAAATTATTTTCAGTTTTACTTTTCATTGTGTTTATAAATATATACAGGAAATAGAAAACTTACATAAAAATACCTCAATTTAACCCAACCCCAAAGGGTTACTTTGACATTAGTCAAGTCATCTATTTCCTCTTGAGAATTGTCTACCATAACTTCTCTGGTTTCCACAGGTCGGATTCCTGGCAGCTCGTTCAGACCCAGTGCCTTCCTTCCTCTTCAAACAGCATCGGCTGCTCCCCCTTCCAGTTCCATGAAGCCACCATCTACAATTCTGTCAACAGCTCGAGCTGGAAAAGAATCACCATTCAGCTGCCTGACCATGTCTCCTCCAGGTAAATCGCATACGAAGGTAAACTTGGTGGGATTATCTGGCAATCTCTGCAGAGCTGCTGCAGTGACCTTCCATCACAGCTGCGGTACCCTCTCCCTCCTTTCACCAACCCATGTCCCCATATGGCAATGGCATGTCCCAAGAAGAAATAGGAAGACATAGGATCTTGTCTGTAAATGCTACAGATCTCAGATTTGCTTTGGATAAAATACCACAGCACAAGCCAAGCTCAATCACAGGCCCCAAATCACAGACACTCAAAGACCTGGAGTTAGCACCGTATCTGCTCAAGTGTTCTGTGATTCCCAAAAGCTGCACTCCTCATCCCATATACAGATACCCTCTGGGGTATGCAGGGCTGGTTTGATTACACGAAGCCACAGGCTAAACATGATAGAGTGCGATCTTCCTAGAGCAGCATTCACTTTACTCAAAAATTTGGAAAATGATATACCTCAATAAGAAAAAGGGACACAAATTGATTATGGAATAGAATAGGAAATTCACATCAAACCCTCAGGGAAGGTACAAGCTTCCAGAATGGCATTTTGAGAGATATCCCCAGAGTCTGAGGGGGTACATGTTCACTCCCATTGACTTGGGTGCTTCAAGGAGAAGCTTGGGGGCATCCTTTTCTCAGAAATAGTCCCCATTCCCAGGGCTGGAGGAGGGACACAGCCACAGGAAATAACAGGCTATTGAACCCTCCTGCTCTCTCTGGACTTCTAGTGCAACACAGTTCCGCTGGATCCAGAAGGGGGAAGAAACGGAGAAGCAAAGCTGGGCGATCGACCACGTGTACATCGGAGAGGCTTGCCCCAGGCTCTGCAGTGGGCACGGATACTGCACCACGGGCGCCGTCTGCATCTGTGATGAAAGTTTCCAAGGTTTGAATCCCAGGCTGTCACTTTTAATACAAAAGACCATGAGGCTCTCCTCACATCAACACATATACAAAGACCATCAGGAGGGGCGGGGCACCTGGGGGTGCTCAGATCATGGTCCCAGGGTCCTGGGATCAAGTCCAGCATCGGGCTCCCTGCTCAGCAGAGAGCCTGCCACTCCACCTGCTTGTGCTCTCTCTGTCAAATAAATAAATAAAATCTTTTTTTAAAAATTTAAAAAAGCAAAAGGCCACAAAGAAAAACTCCAGCCCTGAAGGATTTGGGGTGGATGACACACTGTTTGATCACAGCATTCTTTATCTTTGGAATGAAGTGTCAAGGATAATTTTCTGCCGTGTTCCTTAAAGTATTTTTTAAATGCAGAATTCTGAGCACCTGCCTGGGTGGCTCAATCAGTTAGATGGTCGACTCTTGATTTCGGCTCAGGTCATGATTCAGGGTCGTGAGATGGAGCCCCATGTCAGGCTCCACGCTGCACGTAGAGCCCATTTAAGATCCTCTCTCCCTCTCTCTCTGCCCCTCCCCCTGCTCATGCACTCTCTAAATAGATAAATAAAACCTTTTAAAAATAATATAAAATCTTTTAAAAATAATATAAAATCTATAGCACTTCACATTCCCCATTCTCTATATAACTCCCTGCCTCAACCACTACCCCCAACACTTTATTTTCACTTCTGGGCCTCTTTCCTTCCTGTCCTGGCTGCCCATCCCTGGATACTTTGCCGGTATTCCTTCTTTCTCAGTCTCTCCAGTAGCAGCTGCCCCATCCTCCCAAGATGTAGCTGATGATTCAATATATTCTGTTTTCTAGGTTGCTTTCTCTCTTTCTCTCTCTCTCTCTCTCACACACACACACACACACAAACACACACACACACACACACACACACACACACAAAAGAAGAAGAAAAAAAAAAAACTTTTTACTGCTTGGGCTTCTAGAAGCCAAGTATATGATTTGGGACTGATTATCTACTCAACCCCTAACATCATAGGAAACTGTTTCCTTGGCCTGAGAGAATGCCTGCAGTCTGCTTTCCTCTGATACAGGGTTTCCAACAGGTTTCTGTTGTTACAGAGTCTACAGAATCACCATAATATCCTCCATGCCTAATACTTGGCATATAGCAATGCTCAGTGAATCCTTTTTGAATGAATTCTTACATTGCCTTGTACTTTACTACTTACACAGTGTCCCCCTATTTATTCAGCAGTCATTTACGACTTATGATATCCCCATAAGTTAGCTGTGGTTAATATAATTATTCCCACTTCATGGGTAAAGAAACTGAGACTCAGGGAACTTAAGTGACTTGCCCAAGATGACACAGCTAGTCAGTGTCAGAAAGATGACCATTACTCAGTTCTTTCCAGTCAACTTTGCTGTCTCCCATAACTGGGAGATTAATCCAAAGAGGAGCAAAATTATACAACTTCCCTAATAGTAAGTTTTTACAATGGAAAAATCCACAGATTTGACTTCTGGAGTAGAATATAGTTAGATTTGTTTGTTGATGCTATTTCCTGGCCTCCAAATGAAATGAGTATGATTAATGTACACGACTGCACACCTCTCATGTCAGAAATTACTTAGCCATGATCTCTTTCCTCTGGTCTCATTACCACTGAGACCACCTGTATCTGTCCATGTATTAGCTGGACACCTTGAACTTTAGACACATGAACAAATCATATGTCTCACAAGGAGTCCCAGATGTCTGGAATTTGCCCTCTCCCCTGATCCACAGAGCTAGAGCCATGACCTTTTGATATAGAACTATTATAGATGTTTAGGGAAGTTGTGCTGTTCAAATCAAGGGCGAATGCAAACACATACACATTTGCTAATGTTCTCTCTTAAATGCCAATATTTCAGCTCAGTGCTCTCATCCTTCCAGCCTATTCACCACTCATTTATTTATATCATCTTGTTATTGCATATCTTACATGTGCTAAGTATTGTGTTAGGTGCTAGAACCCAGCAATGAATAAAATGCAGACTCTGCTCTCAAGACTCAAGTATAGAGCTGGAAGAACAAGAACATGACTTATCCTATTTCCTGCTGCAAAGGCATGCTGGGGAGAAAGAAATTAGGTTGGCTTCTCATGCCAGGGTGAGAGCTCTCCTGCAAGACCCATCATTGGTAAACTTGTAGGCCCGATGCTGGGTATTTATATAGTCGATTCATGTGAGCAGTAAGTACATTAGCCCCTACACAGTGTAGCACACATTCACTCAGAGAAAGTGGGATTTTTTTCAAGAACATAAGCCAGGGGTGCCTGGGTCGCTCAGTGGGTTAAGCCTGCCTTCGGCTCAGGTCGTGATCTCGGGGTCCTGGGACTGAGTCCTGCGTTGGGCTCTCTGCTGAGCAGGGAGCCTGCTTCCCCCCCTTCTTTCTCTCTGCCTGCCTCTCTGCCTACTTGTGATCTCTCTGTGTCAAATAAATAAAGTCTTTAAAAATAAATAAGAAATAAAAATAAATTTTAAAAAAGAACATAAGCCAATAATTGCTCCAATACAAAGAAAACATTTATTTCTGGGAGTCTGTATCTGCCTAGTATATTGTTGCTCTTATAGTAACAATAATGGATTAAGCCAAAAATCGTCTTTAATGATGCCACTTCTTTTAGCTAACTTTTGCAATTATTCCCTTCCCTCTAGGTGATGATTGCTCTGTTTTCAGTCATGATCTTCCCAGCTATATCAAAGATAATTTCGAGTCAGCAAGAGTCACTGAAGCAAACTGGGAGACCATCCAAGGTGGCGTGATAGGAAGTGGCTGTGGGCAGCTGGCACCCTACGCCCATGGAGACTCACTCTATTTTAATGGCTGTCAGATACGACAGGCAGCCACCAAGCCTCTGGATCTCACCCGAGCAAGGTAACCAAACTCCTGTGTTGTAGTTCAGACCCAGAACTGGCCACAAGACTGGTCACTTTCTGCTCTCTGTCAAATATAACCATGAACTTCACAGCATGGGTGTCACAAAGCAGTGGAGACCTAAATGTCACTTGAATTTGGTAGGAGAAAGCAATGTTTTCCCCACTCAGAGTTATGCTTTGCTTCAATTTATTGTAGAACTACCTTGTTTTTCTTCACGTATTCTGGCTGAGTGGTGGTGACATAGGCATAAGCCAGGAGAAGTGGCCAAAAATAAAAACTGATGTGGATCAAATCAATGTGCTGTATACCTTAAGCCTATACAATGTTTTATGTCAATCAGATCTCAGTAAAGTTAAAAAAAATAACAAAAAAATGTTAAATGGGCTGTAGATCACTCTATAGATAATTTCATGTTGACTAATTACAAGTATGTAAATACAAATGTATCTATGGAGTAGATTTATAATCAGGCAAACATATAACTATATTTAGCATACATGGTTACAATAAACAGAAATGGAGGATAGATGGGAACTTTCAAAATGTTCTCGGAACTGCTTATTAATGGAAAGCAGAGTGGATGGGGACTGTGCAAATCGACTTGGGAAGTGACAGAGACAAAAGGACCCCAGGAAGGTTGGATTCCCTTCCCCACCTGCTCCTTCCCAGCTCTGCCACCTTATCCATGCAAACATGACTTTCTGTCTGTATAATTCAGAAAAAAGATTCCAAGGGTCCATGAAGACTGCAAAGTGCTGGCTAGAGTATTCCCTGACTACTGCAAGGTGTTCCAGAGCTACGAGGACATTGAGAATCAGATGCTTGGTTAATAAAAATGTACACATAATTTACTCAAGGCTTTTGACTTTGGAAAACATTCGTGATGTATTTTCAGAAGCAGAAAGGCAAGTTTAGTGTCTTTCGGTGTGATAAACAATGAAAATACAATTAAGTCCTTTGTGGTAACCACAGAGGTGCCAGAAGTTACAGTCACCCATCCCATGTTTTCCCGCCAGAAAGATGGACTTAATCTGCGGACAGCCTGATGTTTCCCTTGACCCCATATACAGCAACAAGTAGCTGCTTAACAAATAATTGCACACCGTGTTGTGCAAGCAAGTTTGTTTTTATGAATTTACAAGTGTTAAGTTTGCTGCCTTATGTCACCAGCTCCTGTAAATGGCACCACTCTATTAATCGCTAGGACTCTTATTAGAATAGATTCCCTGTGTTTAAAAACTGTGTCTTCTGAGGGCAAGAATGCCTGTAAAGAGCAAAAAGACACTTCAAACAGAATCACAGGTACGGTCCAGAGCCTGCATATCCAACTCAGCTTTCCGTCTTTTCTGATCTCCAGACAGCCTCTCCTAAAATAGACCTAATGATTTATCCTTGTGCAGATGCTGTTCAGCTTGGAGCTGTTTGGTTTAAAAAAAAAAAAAAAAAAAAAAAGTATGTAGCATAAATATTGTGGTTTTGTTCCTAGTCCTCTCTATCTCCTCATGCCTATTTGGCCCATTTTACCTTCCAGAGAATAGAAGTCAAAATTGTTCTCTTGGTGTAGAAAGCCCACCTTCTGAGATTATTTCTCATAGGTAGGAAGTAAAGATTAATATAAATACATTAGTTTATTTACATGCCTTACTCCTAAAACGGGATGCTTCCATTTCTACTCTCTCAGCTCAGAAGTGATGGACTTTAGGATCAGGAAAGGTTTAAAAAAAAAAAAAAAACTAGAACTCATCTACTACTGTCTGACATGCATTTCCCTGTATTTGCAGCAAAATCATGTTTGTTCTGCAAATTGGGAGCACGTCCCAGACAGACAGCTGCAACAGCGACGTGAGCGGCCCACACGCCGTGGACAAGGCGGTACTGCTACAGTACAGCGTCAACAACGGCATCACGTGGCACGTCATCGCGCAGCACCAGCCCAAGGATTTCACGCAGGCGCAGAGGGTGTCCTACAACGTGCCCCTGTAAGTGGCCCGATCACCAGAAATCCGTGAGATGGAGCTCGGAGCTTGAGGTTACTGTGTCGACCCCACCCAAGCAGGTGGCGGCAGAACCCTGACGAACCCAGATCTCCAGAGTTGTGTCGCTGCTCCCTGTGAGGCGCGGGGTGGGGGTGCAGGCTCACGAGGGAAGAGAACCTAACAAGAAAATGCAGGGGCGCTTTTTGCTGATTTCCCTTTCTCTGACGGGGATTTCTAGTCTTTTAGAGAAGAACGTTTTTAATTTTCTGGTGCACTCTTCTGCAGGTTTTCTGAGGCTAGGCAATGGGGTCCCTTTGGTTGAGCACCGCACCCCCAGTTCTAGCTCAGCACCTCTCATGCAGAAGGCATGGCCCGGACATGGACCAAATTCGATGCTCTTCCAGCTGCTCCTGGAGTGAGGGGAAGCTGGGAGGGAGAGGGAAACAGATTCCAGATCCCTGAGTCACCAATGAAATTTAACACTGCTCAAAAGGGTACCGTGAACTAAGTGAATCCGAATTCATACGCTCAGTCATGTTGAGTTAGACGGGCCTATTATCTTCGAGGTCTGGAAATGGCATACCAGAAGTTTGTCTTCTAGCAGCTAACCTCTTTGTCCTTCTGTGACCCAGGGAGGCACGGATGAAAGGAGTTTTATTGCGCTGGTGGCAACCTCGCCACAACGGAACAGGTCATGATCAATGGGCTTTGGACCATGTGGAAGTTGTCCTGTGAGTATCTGATAGATAGCTCCCTTGTCCATTTCGGGAAGGTTTGATATTCCTTTGCTATGGCATGCTTCTTAATTCAGTAACAACCGTTCCTGATAAGAAGCCCCCAGGAGACTTTGGTCTTCTCCCTTTCCACAACTGCTATTTGTAGCTCGAGTCAACCTGAAATAGGAAAGTCCCAAAATAATTTAATATGCCTTAGAAAACTTCAATAAGCAAAAGACGTATCTGCAGATTCGACCACATTAGTGAAATTGGGTGACACAAAAGTCCTGAGATAAATGAGAAACAATGTCCTTGTCACATCTGGGTTGCCTTATAAAATGGCATGATATCCTGAACAGAGAAGGGGTCTATTTCTAGCTAAGGCGCCCAGTTACAAACACCTGTCTGAGCCACAGATGCCCAAGGCATTCTTCTGTGAAATGCCACAGTCGCCACCAGAGCAAGGAATTTGTGGTTTCAGAGTCCCCCTGACCAACCCCCGCACCGAGCATGTGGAAGGTGTTCCCCTGTGGTTTCTCCTGTACGATAAAGTTGGCACCGCTCTCACCTAGCCGGGTTGACTGTTCTGCAGAGAGATGACTTGCTTTTTCTCTAACAATCTAGTTCCTGTAGAACTGGAATGCTTATGTCTCGACGGGTTCGGACTGATGGCTCCAAGTGGTTGGCAAGGAGAGGCGAATCTTCTCGGTAGATAGGTTCAAATGTTCATTCTGTTTACCAAACCGAAAATGAAATCAGTCCTTTGGCTGATTTCAGTCATTTTGAAAGCAAACTTAAATGATCGATTGGTAGGCAAACTACCAGATTTGTTTTCTTTCAATCATAGCCATGAGCTGAATTTTCCAGTCTTGAGTTAGCCCTCGTCTTAGTTTTCACTGAGGCACCTGCTTGCATGGCATCCATATCAACCCCCAAATCCAAGAACAACTTGGTCCCCACACAAGCCCCCACTGTGCGCTCTGCTGCTTTGGACAACTTGCTGGGCTCTGCCTCCACAAGACAAAGTTGAAGTTTAAAATAAAAGTCCACACTCATTTGGATCTTTATGAGGCTGAGTTTTACTGAGACACTGACTTCCTCAGAATACATGCTTCCAGGAGAATACCTGGGCTCTAAAATGAATACATATCTACATATGATAAGGCCAGAAATGTGTCCAAATAGACCGAAAAACCATCCCCAGAGCCTTTCTGCCCTAACTACTCGCCCTTCAGAGCAGCACTTCTCAGTCTGATCCAAAACCAGAATCACTTGGGAGCCTGGGGGAGGAAATATCCCCGAAGATGATTTTAAACTGATCCACAGTGGGACCTGAGCATCAGTCTTTTTATAAAAGCACCTCGGGTGATTCTAATAAACTGGTTGAGAATTGGAGTTAGAGTCAATAAACTCTTTCTGTCTTTCAAGTCTCTTGCCAAGTTAGTTTACATTAATGGGGCTTCCTGTGCCTGACAAAGCATTACCAACTCCTATGGAAACTTCAAAACCTGACAGTCCTCAAGAGAAGGCAGCTAATACACCCTGGGGTAGGCATAGCATGGGTGCGAGTAGATAGTTCTTCTGCCACCCAGCCAAGCAATTTCAGTTGTCAGTTTCAGATTTCAGAGGCTTATAATCACCGTCATACCCTTCCTTAGACAGAGTTAAAGAGCAAGTGGGCTCAGCTGTGCAAATATCTTGCCCTGGTATGAAACAACCCCTTTGCAGCTTTGAAGCAGAACTCTGTTCTTTGTTCCCTGTTCAAGAATACCTGGTGTTGGTATTAATTTTTAGAAGCAGCCGCCAGCATCATGACATTACTGGAAGAATCAAGTTCAGGTTCTCTGGAATCTATCCTATCAATCATACCTATTGTTTCCCGTATTTTTCTGGAGAAATAATCTTCAAAGACTTCACTTTCAATCCATCTCCAGACTTTTAGTACTTTCAAGAATCTATCACTTACCAGGCACCTTTCTGCTCTTACTCTGCCCGATTCTCTCAGACTTTCAGGACACTGAAACATTTTGAGTGAGGAAAGAGCATCGCCACACATGAATACTTTCAGTGAATAATATAAAAATTATAGCTTCACACATATCACCATATAATTTTATTTTTATATAATACACATGTAATTTTAGAAGCAAATACTGTCTCTTTAATGATATTTTTAAAACTTGTTAAAATTAAAGGAGTCACTTGGTTTTCTTTCTTTTTTGCGGGGGGGAGAGAAATACCAATACAGAGAAATTATATTTTCAGAACTATCTTTGTGATATTTTGCTCTTGTCTTGGGATTTAACATTTCTCCATATACCACTGTACCCTTTCAAGTACTTCTTTTCAGAAGAGTCAAAACTTTTAAGGCATTTACTAATTAATATGCTATTGAAGCTCTATAGAATAATTACTTCAAGTTATTCACTTGATGAGCTTAAAATAAAAAAGAAAGGTCCAGAAAATTCAGAAAAGTAAATCACAATAATTTTCCAGAGTGTCTTTCAACCAAATGAGGCACAAAGAAACTATCCAAGGTTCATTTGATGATTCACAAATATTACCAATTATAATTTTGCTACAGTGGATGTATATTTAGAAATAGAATACGCCCATATATCCCTAATAATTCAAAATATCCTCAAATTCACTATGCTTTTATATGATAACATTTAGTTACATAAACTAGAATGGCTAACTCCTCAAGTGTGGACGGGAGAGGAGACTGGGATACAAATCAAAAGAGATACAAGCCATCCCCTAACAGATTACCACAAAGGGGGCTGCTAATATGTTTTTGCAACTAATGGTTGAAAAACCATTACATTTTTAGAACATATTTTCTTTTCTGAGTGCAGACTGGCCTTAATCTAGTTTTAGTACCATAGTTTTGCTTCTGTGCATGTGCACTAAGGACACATGCTAAAAATCCCTAGAAAGAAAAATTGTGGTCACGCATGGTATCTTGAGTTTAACCTCACTACTGCCCAAATTAACAAAGAAGAGAAAAGAGTTTGATGAGAACAAATTCAGCACTTTTGAATATATTTTGAGGTTTAGGAATGCATCCGAAATTGACAACATACATAATAAATGTGTAATCTAACGGTTTAATTCTAACATGCTCCATATGCAAGGATTTGTATTTCATAAATATGGATGTACGGAGTAACAGGCCCCACACCATGAAGATAAAAAGCACCATTTAGCATTTAACAAGCAAAGTTAGTTTATGCTTTATGCTTGTTTGAGAGTGAAATCTTTTCATTTTCGTGATGTTTTTCAAGAAAACCTGCCCACGAAAAGCACTTTGTGACGATTGGGCCCCACTATTCTGGCATAAAACAGGTGGATTGAATTGACAGATGAGTTTCTTCCAGCCTCACTAGCTTACCAAAAAACCTTATTCTGTAAAGTCTGAACAATGTAGTCTAATACAGTCACTGACAATCATGTCAGAAACCTAATTTCTCTGAATTCACTTGCTAGTATAGAACATTTTTCAGTAAATGTTTGTGAACACACTTGGGCAGACCCCTCACAAGATCCATGCTGGTGGGGTTCTTCTTAGGATAAAAGAAAATTTGGGGTTCTAATCTTTTCTGTTGGGCACTCATTCTTCTATCCTAAGAATCCCCCTCACCCAACTATGCATTTCATTCACACATCACATTTTTTTTGTGTACGTGTTTAAGTCACAACCTGTCATTTGTATAATGAAGTGGGCCAATTTTTGCATGTGTACCTTGAAAGCAAATTGCTCAGTAAAGAGCCTTTGTGAATTGATTTACTAAGAATTGAATTTTTACCACATTTACTGGGAATGAAAACCAGTATGTTGCTAACTATGGTCTTAAACGCATCTATCAGATTTTAATAATAGCAGTACCATCATGACCATCCCCTCATGCTATTCATTATCAAAATACTGTCATTTTTGGCACAAATGATTTCTAGAAATGAGCAGAGTACATTTGTTGCAAAGCATATTTATCCTTTATTAATTTGACTGTGTTATCTGACATAGAGGACTTCTGCATTTTTTTAAAGCCCATTCCTTAATATATTCAGAAATAAGGATTTTCTAAAATGTGAATAATTGAAAAAAACAGATAGTAAAATTAATGTCAGTAATTAACTGCTACTTTCATATTTATGCTTTATATGCAACATTTATGCCAAATGTAGTACTAAGCTACATGTACCTTGACATATGGTTATGAGCAAATATTGCATGTTGCATTACATTAAAAAGTTAAATATATGTATATATTAGGTATCAAAGAATAAGAATTAACTTCTTTAATTTTTATTTTCAAAAGAGATGAAAAATCCTATATTGCATCTAAACCTGATCAGACTTTTATGACTAATCACAGTGCTGCATGCATTGAAAGGCATTTTTTAACTTGTGTTATATTTCATTATTTGCTGTCATTGGTTTTCCACTAGAGTAAGGTAAGTCCTCTTACTAATTCTGGGTAACCATAGACTAATAGTTTCATCAGTGTTACCTACGTTAACAGAAGTGTTGTCGAAGACCTTTGCAATTAAAAAGATATAGTGTGAAAACAAAGTTATATATGATACTGAGATACACTGGGACATTTGAAGCCTATATCAAGTTAACTCAGGGTTCAGCAACCTTGTGGCAATTCTCTAATGTACATGCAAATACTGGACAAAACAACGTAGACAGAGCGCTAATCAGCCTTGCTTCATTGGGTGACAAATTTGACTGTATTCGGTGCTTTTGAAGTGCTCATAGTTTATAAGTTTGTTGTGAAAGGAAATTAAAACTAGAAATCTGTGCCAAAGACCTAGGGGCTCTGATTAAATGTAATGTCTTTCAAAAGATCTATTGTGCTGGAGATGCACGAGGGTCACTTGACTTTTTAATTCTATTCTAAATAAGTGAATTGGCAGAAAGTAGTGGACTTTAAAATATTTGTGAGTTCTAGATCCTATCCTTAGGTAAGATTTGCCCTCCTTAATATATAGCTGCATTTGTCCTCTAATGAAAATACTTTTAGACTTAGGAAAGAAGTTAAAATGATTTTCATTTATTAATCATCCGCATTTTATGCTAAAAGTTTCCATTTAGTCCTTAAAACTCCCTGCGCACACGTTACCAGATATTCTCTTTCCCCCTGAGCAGAGAAAATAAACATGAAATCTTCAACATTTGTGAGATAACATGAGCCTACACTTATTTCTGTGAAGACTTCCTGAAAATGCATGGTCTTGAAAATGAAGTATTGAGCATCCTCTGTGCAGGGGAGTTTCATTGATTAGTTTGAACAGCAGCTCCTCATCTGACCCTCACCAATATTTCTTTGGAAGATATGACAGTCCCCTGAGTTCTTACTTCTGCATTCATCTGAGGTGTTATTTATTGCATCATATGTTTTGGTAATAAGTAAATTAATTACATATCAGTAAAAATACCTACACTTCTATGAGCTCAAATTACTTCCACCAAGTCTCTATCTTTCCCATTTCCATTAGAACCCATTCAAAATCAACTGGATTTTTTCCTAATAATTAATGACCAAGATAGTGGTTTTAGTGAGCAACAGTTCAAAAGAGCACAGTCATTCTTGAAAATTCTTGGAATATCTGCATTTCCCATGCAGAAAAGAAGAAGTATCTTATATTTCCATATCATCTAAGTTCCTAAACTCACTCAGCGATAATGGACATTTAAGTTAGCATTTCCAAGATGCCACTGGTGTTCATTCTCCCTTCTTTCAAGGACTAACAATAGGAGAATTTTAAAATGGACTGCGTTCTATGCACAGCCAGAGCAAGTTGACAGGTCAAGGAGTGTAGTTGATATACCTTGGGATAAACATTACCTACCTGCAGTGGACTTACAATAAAAAATTACTTTCCCCTGTAACTGCGCTGGAAAAACAAATCTTAATTCCATCACACCTGTTACTAGTTTGGTTATAAGGTTTTCTGTAACTATATATCTACATTGTATCAGGGACAAAAACAGGCTCCACAAAAAAAAATAAATACATAAGTAAACATGAGCTATTTCAGCTTGTTTAAGATTGCCCAGTCCTGTAAGTTAGACATTGTAGAAGCCACAATTCCTGTTTAATGACCACATTAGTTTATTAAATGGCCTAAGAGGCAGACAGCAGTTTGGTATAATTTCCCACAGTGCTTGATTTTAAAAACGTTTTGAACTGGAGAAACCTGCTTCTTTAGAGTCTGACCTAACAGACTCCAGATATACTTATATTTTACATATGAAAGAACTAGTTAGTTTCAAAAGTGCTTTGAAAATGTGGCCATTTTTAATGTGACTAGAGAAACATGAGGCATCTATAGCAAACACATGTGTGCATCAGCATTCACAGGGATCCAAAGATACGTTGCTGATATTTAAATATATTCAAAATTAAAAGGTATCCAGTGAATCAAAATGCCTCCTAAATGAGACATAAGCTTCCATGCTGGACTGTCAAGGTATTAAAGATCTGTAACCCGTTAATATTTATTTTCTTATATATAATGATGGAGGATAATGAGTCAATCATTCTATTAGAGAAGTTGATTTAAAACAATTAAACACACATATCACTTTTTGTTAAAAATTGAATGTTCCTTTGTTCCCATGTACTGAGGTCACTTTCATGTCAATTTAGGTTGCATTGGGATAACTAAATATCTTGAGTGTTACGAGTTTTTTCTATGTAAACTACTTTAACCATTTTAAATTCTCTGAGTACCTTATATATTTAAACGTGTTTTCAACAGAATAATTTTCATTGCTTTAACTTTGCAATTATTCTTTATAGTTAAAGAGTAATGATTTACAACAGGAGTCCAATCAGTAAGTCACCAAAAGTTCAACAGACATGCCTTGACCACCCATGGGTGAGGCAGGAGGCTCAGTTCTATGGTGTGGGGGTGGGGGAAGTGGGGGACAGGCCACTCCCCCAAAAGAACACAGTTGATTTCCAGCCAAAGCAGAAGATGAGCACTATGAGGGTTGAAAGTTGGGGGGAAATCCCTTCAGCGAGTAATACATAAAAGGTGATTCTTGGGGAAAAAATGTAGAAATTTAAGAAGTGATGTAAGGGGTTGACCAGTGAGACAGATGGAAAAGGTTCCGGATGAGTTTGAATAAGGGGTCTGCATGGGAATGTAGTAGAAGAAAGGACTTGACAAACAGAATAAGATGAAATCCTAGAGAACTTGAAGTATCTGGCTAAGTTGGCTTAGATGTGGGTCCATGGACAAAAGGACTGTGAGTGGCTTGTTACCAAGGTAAAGCCAGCATTTGAGGGAATGTTCACTGAGACTGGTGTGCCAAATGCGCCCTATGGATGTGGGAAGACATGCACACACGTGCATACCATTGTGTGTTCGGTGATACATTCTCAGGATCTCATGGTTTCTTTGCAGCAGTGTTTTTTTCCATAAGGAGAGAAAATGAGGTGGCTAGTTTAGGGGGCCACTATAATAACGCAGGAAAGGGCTACAAAGTGACCTACCATGCTGGGAGGAAGATGGCTAGTGCCAGAACCAGCATTTTGTAATGAAAGAGGTAACCGGATTCTTTCTCCTAACCCTTGATTCCTTCACGACTAATTAGTTCAAGACTAAAAGGTCACTGCTCTTCTTTTGTACCTAGGCAGCAATTAGTACTTACAGCTGATGGTAAATAGTAGATAAATTCATTTCATCTTCAACTATGAGATTAAAACCAGTGACTTTATTGATATATGTAACACTGTCGTATCAGGGAAGAAAGGATGGGGAGTAAAGCAAATGAAGATAAATCTTATAGCTGCCTTTCTATAGTTCCCAGCAACTTTTTTTTAAAGATTTTATTTATTTATTTGATAGAGACATAGCGAGAGAGGGAACACAAGCAGGGGGAGGGGCAGAGGGAGAAACAGGTTTCCTGCAGAGCAGGGAGCCCCATGCGGGCCTCGATCTCAGGCTTCTGGGATCATGCCCCGAACGGAAGGCAGACGCCTAACGACTGAGCCATCCAGGCACCCCAGTTCCCAGCATCTTTTAAAAGATTTTACTTACTTGTTTGAGAGAGACAGCAAGAGAGAGAAAGAGAGAGAGAGAGCACAAGCCTGGGGTAGGGGGAAGACTGAGGGAGGGAGAAGCAGGCTCCCCGCTGAGCAGAGAGCCAGATGCAGGGCTCCATCCCTCCACCCTGGGATCATGACCTGAGCCTAAGGCAGATGCTTAACTAACTGAGCCACTCAGGTGTCCTGTTTCTTGCACTTTGATAAAATAGAAAACCAGAGTAGAATGTTATTAGCACTTCATTTTATTTTATAAAATATATCACTGTGAGTCTGTCTTTTTATCAGGTTTTCAGTAGAGATGCTATTGCTTTTTGATTAAGCTTATCTGATGACATTCACTTTATGTGAATCATGTTATTTTTTATGTCATTTTCCTTGGAGACATTTTATTATAAATTTTCTAATGCTCAAACTATAAAACCCTAATTTTAAAGGTTTTTGTGTATTACAAATGTTAGTATAATGTGTTTAAATATAATACCTAGTATAATATACTAGGTAAAACATTTGACACCTTGCCTAATATATTGATCATTAATAACCCAGAATATGCTGCTCGGTACAAAAATCACCCATTGCCTCCTCTTTATCCTGACTCAAGTTCATGGATATTGACCTTCACAGTGGAATCACAGCACATGACATCATCCCACTCCAGAAGCATTTTATGTTTCCATGAAATTAAGAAGGAAAAAACTCTGTGTCCAGAAAGCACTGAAGAGACTCAGTGAATTTGAAAAATATTGATAGGTTCACATTTCAAAACCACATTCTAATGCCACATAGAGATATGTTGTCACTCAAGCCAGTGTGTGAAAGGAGTGAGATTCTTTTCAGTGATGTCGATATGATCCTTTGTGAAGTATATTTTCCATACCAAAACTTTTAATAGCTTTCTCTACCAATATTGTGCAGTTTCTGACAGACTCTGAAAATCCATTTTCAGTATTTTTATCAGCTTCACGTACAGTATGTACGTATGTATGTATGTGGAGGAAATATATACACAATACATGCACAATTATACAATCTATACGCTTTCTTAGCATATTACGATCTTTTTTCCAATGGAGTGTCTTTTTCATAAGACTATGTTTCTAGACCCCAAAGGCTTACTGTTTGTGGACGGCCGTGAGAAAAACTTACTTTATTTTGCACCTGAGTCTGATGAAATAGGAAGGTCAAGCTGATTCAACTAACAACTTGGTTTTTGCTTTTTAAGTTCGAATGAGAAAGTTTGCTAAAGTTATGTTTCCTACTTGTTAAAGATGTGTCTAAATAAGGTGTTGGGTACAGCACCCACTTCCTCTCAAATGAAATCTGTCCAAGTGTTCAGAAAAAGTTCACGAATAAAATTCAAAAAGCCAAAACAATTTCAATCCACTTTCACTGTGAATCAAGATAAGTTACCTTCCCTCCCCAACCCCGATTTGGAGCTCACTAATGAAAAGAAGGGGATTTCTTCAAAGCCAAAGGCAGTGAATACAGGTGTCAACCTTTAATTATCCTGTCCTGGGGTAGCACTACCAGCATGACCTATTAACAATGAAAATTTTCAGACAAATAGCAGGGTAACTTAGAACATAGCCTAGATTGTGCTTTCCATGGTGGGACTTATATGCTCTGCCTCTGTCCTTTCCGATTTGAACAGCACTCGCAAACAAAATTACATGATGAATTTTTCACGACAACATGGGCTCAGGCACTTCTACAACAGAAGACGAAGGTCACTTAGACGATACCCATGAAGAATCAAAACATTTATTTTTCCTTCCGACATGTGATGTGTTGCTTCCTGTTCTTTTAAATCGCGCACAGCATCTGATATCAGGAAAATTCTTGTGAAGGACTTGGTGACTAACTGAAAGCCCTTCTCATGACCGAGTGTACACCACTTTCCCACACTGTGAACTAATGATAAGTGACTTATTTTCTCATAAGTAAATGTCTTCATGTTGCTGTGTCCGTGAAAATTGTGATCTGTTGTAATATCAGTTACAGTGGCAGTATTAAAAATAAGAGATAGTTTAACAGAAAAAAAAAGTTTAAGCACAAAAATTTAAGAGATTTTTATGTTTAAAATGGCGTTTAGTACAGAATCTAACATTCTTGGTCACAAAGCTATTTAAGTGGACTGTATTTCAACTCTTTATCATGTTTTCTGTGATTAAATTATCATCATTTGTTCCTTTATGTATTCTCTTCTACAGTATAACACATTGACACTGTATTTACTTGTTACGTTGCAATATTTTGCTGCTGAATTTCCGGCTACTTATATTCTGCAGAAAATTCGTTGAAATACCTACTCAAGAAGATAGTTGTAAAGATATTGTATCTCCTTTAATCTACTCCTTAAAATGTATGTTGGTTTAGCGTTGTTTTGTGGATAAGAAAAATGCTTGACCTTGAAATATTTTCTACTTAAAAATTGTGGATGAAAACCCTATTTCCCACAAAGTTCCCAGCTCCTTGTCTAAAGGTTCTTTTAAAGTGTTCTGTGGCTGATTTACTAACAGTAACTGCCATTTCGTGTCTGTGGTAACAGAGTGATTTGTAAAACAGTGGATGTTTTCATTGTGTTCTCTTTGTGGATTGTTTTTCCTGCGGGTCATAAGCATACCTTCTGATGAAGCTGTACCAACACCAGCAACATTATAATGGCCCTGTAAGCCCTGAACTCTCTATTAACCTAACTGAAAGGTTGTCCTGTAGGGTGAGCCAAGCTAAAAAGCCCATGCTTAAATAAAAATTATGTCCATAATTCACCTGAGGCTCATTTGTCTTTATTCATTTTTTTTATTTAATTAAATTTTGTGTAGGATTTGTAAGCCGGATCAGTTTTGGAAGGAACAGTAGTATCTCGTATATTTTCTGGGGTTCTGTTTCATCATTGTTAGTAACTATTAGGAAGCTACGCTTTCAACTGAGCTGTGTTTCTCTTATTCAGCTTTTCCTATTAATCATTCTCATTACACCAAGAACAGCCAACAGAGAATTCTGAAAATTACTGAATTTTAGAGAATTTTGTTAGCTGCTAACATAATGCCTGGCTCATAATAAGCACTCGCGCATTCATTCAGCAAATGTTTGTTGATTGCTTGCTATGTGACAGGCACTGTGTTATGTGTTGACAATAAAAATGGTAATTGAGGCATTTTTCCTGCTTCTAAAGTCTACACAATAAAAAGTATGTGGGTAGTGTGGAATGTATTGATTTCTCAAGGGATCAAAAAAGTATCTGGATGAGACGCCTGGGTGGCTCAGTTGGTTAAGCAGCTGCCTTTGGCTCAGGTCATGATCCCAGCGTCCTGGGATTGAGTCCCACATCAGGCTCCTTGCTCAGCAGGGAGCCTGCTTCTCCCTCTGCCTCTGCCTGCCATTCCGTCTGCCTGTGCTCGCTCTCTCCCCCATCTCTCTCTGATAAATAAATAAAATCTTTAAAAAAAAGTATCTGCATAATAGTGTAATAGATGGCAGTAGTATTTCTCATTGAACAGGGAAATGATGAAGGATGATCCCTCTGAGAAGTCTAGCTAAACTATATTTTGAGCCTGGTGTCAAATCCATTGTGAATCATTGCTTTGGAGATACAAGACCTTCTTTTCTCTGCCTAATTTAACATATGATATTTTTTTATAATTAAATGCGGTATTTGGCCCAAGAATGTTTATAACTATTGTATATTAGTTGTTGATTCTTGTTTCTTGTTTCACAAATTGTTTGCTGCTCATTCACCATTTGATGGCACATTTGGTTCATTTTCTCATTGGTAGAAGGGGTTGAATTTTTCCCAAGTCTTGTATGTGTGCCATAGACCTACCGGGTACTCGGGCAAGGTATTTTATAGTGCTCCCTTCCACCTGTCTTCTCACCATCAGAAAAGGGCTGACCTCCCTATCAGTCCATGTCCTCAAAGTTTTAATAGTGTAAGTGGCGACTTATATGTAATTGGCTTATTTAATTTGAAACATTAAGTAGGGCTTCAAGTATTGTTGGTTGAACAGACTTACCTTTCTAAATAAATAAAGGAAACAAGGTTTAGTAATAGCAGAGATTAAAAAATACTTGCATGGCCAGGTTTCCATGATTTCTACACAGTTATCTCTTCTTCACTGTACATTTTAATGTAAATTATACTCAATATCTGATCTTAAATATAACCAATATCACATATATTTTACCCTTTATCTAAGAAGGAGCATATATATGTTACTTGGGAAATTCCCCAAATTGAGGTTGTCACTCTTGTCCTTATGCCTCAAGGTTAAAAAAATATATAGGGGATCACTAAAATATGTGCCCATTCATTTTAATGTTTGTCAATTGAAGTTTTTTTGTTTTGTTTTGTTTTGTTTTTTAGCATTTCCCATTAAAGATTTTTTATGCATTTATTTGACAGAGAGACATCACAAGTAGGCAGAGAGGCAGGCAGAGAGAGAAAGAGGAGGAAGCAGGCTCCCTGCTGAGCAGAGAGCCTGATGCGGGACTCGATCCCAGGACCCTGAGATCATGACCTGAGCCGAAGGCAGCGGCTTAACCCACTGAGCCACCCAGGCGCCCAATTGAAGTTTTTTGACAGCATTTTGTATTGACTTTCTGTACCTTTATCTTTTTAACATTGCCATACTTGGCAATTGCCACTTTTAACACTTAATAATATTCTTTTTTCCTATCTAATTTTTATACAAAGATGTATACTATTTACTGAGATGGGTATTCAGGATGCATTTCAAGTAAAATTTGTTTTTCATATAGGTTTATTGGGCATATGGTGTCTAGATATTTAGTGTATTCGTGTGCATTTATTTATGATGGGTGTTGGGGTTTTTTGCATGTGCTTAAAAGGCTTACATCTCACATTATATAAATATTATTCTATATTTTGCTTTAGTTTATTTATATTCCAACAATTTATTGTGGAATTTACTTTGTTATCTGTTGTGAGGAATGACCCTAGCTAATTTTTTTCCAAATAGTTAATAAATTATCCCAGAATTAAAATAAATAAAACAACACTTATGGGGGAATATGTTAAATCCAGAGGTTTCAGCAATGGCAAATTTTCACAATACTTTTGACACCACTAATGCTGAGCCTAAATACACCTACAATGAGCGAATTGATAATCTGTTGAGAGGAGATACACCCCTTGAAGGACGGGACCTTTTTTAAATGCTTAAGTGTGACAGAATGTAACTTTTATTTTGATCCTTCATACAAGAGCCCACTTCAGTCTTTTTGTTTATGTGTTCATATTACATTAAGGGATACCATGTGCCACACCCTGGGCAAGGCATCAGGGATGCACTGGTAAACAACGGGAGACACAGTCTTCCCTAAAGAAGTTCACAGTTTAGTGGAGAAGGAAGATATTCACCAATAATCACACAAACTTGTAACTGTGGCAGTACTTCATGTAGCAATAAACATTCTTTTGGTAAGCTTCTATTAAATATGTACTACCATACTAAGATATATTTGGGGGATATTACAATGAATGAACCATAGTTTCTTCCCTCAGTTTGTAGTCTAATTGGAACTCAGAAATACCAACAAATACAATACAGTGAAAAAGATAGTGCAATAGGAGCGTATTCTAGATCTCATGGGCACAGAAAAGAGAATAATCTGCTCTATCTGGAAGTGGGAATAAGAAGGGAAGGCTGAATGTGGGAAATCTTTGCATATGAAAGACAAGGCTAGAGTAGTGCTTACCTAATATTGGAAGCTGTAGCCAATGCAATAAAACAAGAAGAAGATATAACAGGTATTAGATTTGGAAAAGAGATAAAGCTCTCCCTAGATGCAGTTATAAGCTTATCTTCATAGAAAGCCCAAGGAACTCGAAAGGGAAAAGCATAAAAATTAAGAGTTCAAGAAACTCTGGGGGCGCCTGGGTGGCTCAGTGGGTTAAAGCCTTTGCTTTCAGCTCAGGTCATGTTCTCAGGGTCCTGGGATTGAGCCCCGCATCGGGCTCTCTGCTCAGCAGGGAGCCTGCTTCCTCCTCTCTCTCTCTCTGCCTGCCTTTCTGCCTATTTGTGATCTGTCTGTCAAATAAATAAATAAAATCTCAAAAAAAAAAAAGAAGGAAAAAAAGAAACTCTGGATACAAGATCCATATATAAACATAAAAATAACCATTTCTAAATGTAACCAAGTAGAAAAAAATTTAAAAAAAAACAGGAACTAGACTAAAACCCAATACCCAAATAAAACAAGGATTAGAACATTTTAAATGATATAAAACCATAAAAGGACAAAGAAAATATAGGATGGAGACAAACAGATAAAAGATACCAACAAAATTTTGAAAAATGAAAAGGGAATGGATGAGTAGTAACTAATCATATTGTAAAAAGCTAAAATCCAACTGTCTACAGAGAAGGGATTTATTTGCATCATAGAACACAGACGATTCTGGAACTGGAGAGAAAACTTCCTCTGCAAGCAAGGAATAGGCAAGAGGATGAAAATAAGGTTGTTGGTTAAAATTCTGATTAAGGAACAGACCTCTTTCATCCCACCACCAACAGGAAACTATCCTTTCCATCTTGGCAAGGGACAAGAGGTTTATTTTATTTTATTTTATTTGATATCTTGAGAGAGGTTGAAGAAGATCCAGAGATTTCAGGCAGATCGATATGTCTAGTACTTTTTCTTAAGGTATTAAGCAAAAGCCTACCAGTTGAAGGGCAAAAGCCTTGGTCCTTCACCACAGCACCTTTTCATCTTTCAACTCCTAGAATCCTGTAATTGGGCTTCTATCATCCAGAGAAAATGCTGAAAGACTGCTCTCTTAAAAAAAAAAAAAAAAAAAAAGACTTATGAACTGAAATTTGAGGAATTCTGTCATGAGCCAGCAGATCACCTTGCTGATACAAATAACTCCCTATCAACCTTTTTCACTCATAGTAGTTTTGTTTGTCAGAAGTGGAGAAAGGATGGACTAGCCAACAAGTGGTACAAAGACATTTCGTTACTCAAGTGAAAAAAAAAAACAAAAATAGATCCCTAGATACATCATTACACAAAAACCCCAGGGAAATTAAAGACATAAATGGCAGAAATAGAACTTCACAACTTTTAGAAGGAAATATCATTGCAGGATCATGGGAAGAAAGGATTTCTTAAACATGACATAAAACTGACGGAACCATAAGAAAAGATTACAGGGGGCGCCTGGGTGGCTCAGTGGGTTGAGCCGCTGCCTTCGGCTCAGGTCATGATCTCAGGGTCCTGGGATCGAGTCCCGCATCGGGCTCTCTGCTCAGCGGGGAGCCTGCTTCCTCCACTCTCTCTCTCTGCCTGCCTCTCTGCCTACTTGTGATCTCTCTCTGTCAAATGAATAAATAAAATCTTTAAAAAAAAAAAAAGAAAGAAAGAAAAGATTACAGGGTTATTGGTCTGTAGTTCGACTGGATTTATTTGTCAACTTTTGCATAACAGGAGAGACCACAAAGTCTAAAAACCAGCCACTGAAGGGGAGAAAATTAAGCCACAATATGCTATTAATAAAGGACTGGGCTCTAGAAAATACAAACTCATGCAACTAGATAATAGAAGGTAATGACATAATTTGTGGGGATGGGGATGCCTGACTAGCTCAGTTGGTGGAGGACGTGACTCTGGATCCCGGGGCTGTGAGTTCGAGCCCCATACTGGGTGTAGAAATTCCTTTAAAAAATAATAAACTTTAAAAAAAAAAGGTAATAACATATTTTTTTTTTAAATCACAAAGAGCAGGAATGAAAATTCACTGAAGGAAAAACAGAAATGACAAAAGATTAAAATGTTCAACCTCGCTAATAACCACGGAAACATCATTTAAAACAACAATAATGGGGCGCCTGGGTGGCTCAGTGGGTTAAGCCGCTGCCTTCGGCTCAGGTCATGATCTCAGGGTCCTGGGATCGAGTCCCACATCGGGCTTTCTGCTCAGCGGGGCGCCTGCTTCCCTTCCTCTCTCTCTGTGATCTCTTCCCTTCCTCTCTCCTACTGTGATCTCTCTCTGTCAAATAAATAAATAAAATCTTTTAAATAAATAAATAAATAAATAAATAAATAAAACAATGATGTCGTACCTAACCAGGGAGACAAAATCAGAATCCAGAATGTAGTGGTGCAGGAAAGAGGAACTCTCATACCCCCCGGTTTACGCTGATACAACCTTGTTTTAAAATGTAGGTTTTAGGGCGCCTGGGTGGCTCAGTGGGTTAGGCCGCTGCCTTCGGCTCAGGTCATGATCTCAGGGTCCTGGGATCGAGTCCCGCATTGGGCTCTCTGCTCAGCAGGGAGCCTGCTTCCTTCTCTCTCTCTCTCTCTGCCTGCCTCTCAGTGTACTTGTAATTTCTCTCTGTCAAATAAATAAATAAAATCTTAAAAAATAAAATAAAATAAAATAAAATGTAGGTTTTATTACTTGCCAGGTCTGATGAGACCAGCGGATCAGGCAGGATACCACTGCCATTGAAAAGAGAGTTTGTTTCAGACCCTTCCCAAGAGCAGGGGGCATGCCATTACCACACAGTGGTCACATGGAGAGCACCAAGGTTGGTGAAGAGGCGGAAAGAAAGCCTGGACTTGAGACTTGATTGTGGCCTCCCCAAGAAAGGCAAGGCAAGGCAGGGTAAGCAGGCTCAGAACTGGCTAGTTTGAATGACTTCTGCAGGTTCTGGGGTTTAGGGACTGTTTCTAAGACCCTGGAATGTTTAGGTTCTGAAACCTAAAAGCCAGATGTAGGAGGCAGTTCAAGTCCATTGGTTTGTTTGCATATGAGAGGGGAAATCCTTGGAGAGTTGTTTGCTCTCTCTAGAAATTGGCTAACCCTGGGAGGGGCAGTCTCTCTGTCAGTTGGGCCCCAGATGTGAGGGCATCAAGAATATAAAAAATAAGGTATTAAGCAAAAGCCTACCAGCTGAAGGGCAAAAGCCTCGGTCCCTCACCACAGCACCCTTTCATCTTTCAACTCCTAGAATCCTGTAATTGGGCTTCTATCATCCAGAGAAAATGCTGAAAGATTGCTCTTTAAAATAAATAAATAAAGGATAAAAATAAAAATAAATAAAAAATTAAAAAGACTTATGAACTGAAATTTGAGGAACTCTGTCATGAGCCAGCCAGATCACCTTGCTGACACAAATAACTCAGGCTAACTCAGTCGGTAAAGCATGTGACTCTTCATCTTGGGGTTGGAAGTTCGAGCCCCACATTGGGTGTAGACATTACTTAAAAAAAAATAGTCTAAAAAAAAAAAAGAAGAAGCAGTAAGCATAGCTAACACAAACCTCTAGAAAGCAGTGTTATATCAGTAACATTGAATATGTTACAATATCAATAAGGCTGAATATGTATATAACAGCATAACCCAGCTACTTCCGGATCTCTATCACAGAGAAACTCTCACATGTACACGCAGAGAGATGTGTGCAAGTGTTCACAGAGGTATTGCTCATAACTGCAAACAATTGGAAACAATCCAAGTGTCCATCTACAAGAAAATGGATAAATTGTGGTTTATTTGTATAATATTCTGTGGGTGTTAAAACGACCACACCCATTAACAATAACAACAAAACGAGTTGCAATGTATAGCATGATGCCATTTATCGCATTTATCGGATTTTTAAGCTTTGCAAACAAGCACAGTCAATCCTTGAACAACATGGATTTGAATTTGGTGGGTCCGCTTACGTGTAGATTTTTTTGGATAAATATAGTACAGTACTGTAAGTGTATTTTCTCTTCCTTGTGATTATCTTAATAACAGGCTCTTTTCTCAGGCTTACTTTATTGTGAGAATACAGTATATAAGATAGAAAACATAAAAACAGGGGCAGTTGGGTGGCTTAGCTGATTAAGCGACTGCCTTTGGCTCAGGTCATGATCCTGGAGTCCCAGGATGGAGTCCTTCATGGGACTCCCCGCTCTGCAGGGAATCTGCTTCTCCCTCTGACCCTTCCCCGCCTCATGCTCTCTCTCATTCTCTCTCTCTCTCTCTCTCAAATAAATAAATAAATAAAATCTTTTTAAAAAATACAAAATGTGTGTCAATGATTGTTTATGTTATGGGTGAGGCGTATGGTCAGCATTAGGCTATGAGTTTTGGGGGATCCAAAAGCAAAAAATTAGATTTTCGACTCCACGGTCGGGGGGGTGGCGCCCTCACCCCCATGTTGGTCAAGGGTCAATTGTACAATTTGTTGCTTATGAATACATACATATATAGCAAAAATCTAAAAGCATGTGTGGGAATAATAAATCCAAATTCATGACAATGGTCTCCTCAGGAGAGGAATAAAATCAGAGAGGGGTATGTGGAAGACATCAACTCTATCTAAAATGTTTTTTTCTTTTTTAAAAGCCAGAATAAGATACAGTAAAATATTCAGGTTGGACTGAGTTGTGTGCATACAAAAGTATTCTTTGTATTATTCACTAGCTTCACGTGAAGATCTAAATGTTATAGCCAGAAAAGAAAAGAATAAATAGGATTTGTGAGGCTGATTCAGTGGGGAGACTATTCTAGGAATGAGCAACGTATGCAAAAACACAAAGGCAGGAACTAGCCTGGCTCCTTAGGAGAGTCTCAGATCTTTTGAATTTGCTGAGGAGAGTTCCTGGGGGGCCAGTGCTGGGGTGGGGGGTTTAGTTGGGAGCAAGGGAAGAGAAGCAATTTCTCATACCGACAAAATTCAACTGTAATTAGGAGGCACTGGGAAGCTGTGGGAGGGTTTTAAGCCCATAACCTTTGAATAAATCCACTGACCAAGGGATGGAGAGTGGTTGGAGCCAATTGAAAAAAGAAGCTGGGACACTAGAATTGACTGGTAGACCTGGGACCATAGTATCATTTTAAATTGTCTGGAATGGATTTTACTAAGGATTCATACTTCTCCAGAGTAACAACAGACTGCTTCACATACAAAATATAGTAGTAAATACCAAAGCCACTATGCATTTATTTATCGTTCAGGGGGAAAAAAAAAAAATCAGCTGTTATTAAAAGAACTCCAATTCAGAGGTGAGACAGTTTTGTCATTCTTACTGCATCTCCCATTTAGTCCTTTGGGTGGTTATTAGAAATGAATTTTTACAGTTTTTTTTTAATCCAACATGATGGAAATTGATGCCCTCTTTACAGACTCGGAAGACTGTGCAGTGACAGTGGGAAAGTCTGCCAGTCTTCCAGTGTTCTTATTACTTTATTTCAGTGTCTGGACCCACTGTCTAGAAATCATGTCAGTACAGCAGAGAAAGAGGAAGTTAAGTCCGAAAACATAACTTTTCATGGAAAGAATACTGGTAGAATAATATATGGAGATATATAGATGTGAATAATAAAAAGGCACAGAAATGTGCATAAGAAATATTGCCTCAATAAATCTAGGGACAGTAAACTAACTTACACCAAAGTTAGTACAAGAATCCCTTAATGTTACCGTCCAGGGAAAGAAGACATATTGTGGTAAGTCAGATACTTTAATAGAACCTAAGAATCACCTCAATAGAAACTAAACACCTTTAGCCAATGTTAAAGAAGAAACTCATTAATTAAAGTCTAATTAGAATCTCCGAATTCTAATACAATTTCTCCCACATTCATATTTTAGATGACTTAAAGTTGATGTTTTGGTCCGCCTCTAAATTTCCAACTGTAACAACATTTATATTCTAGCATATTCCATGTTTGGTGTTGGCAAAACATCAACGGAGGACAGCTGGGCTTTGGCTTCTCTCCCTAAGACACACCCACAGAACCAGAACATGCCCACATCCCCACAACAGAGAAAACCAGCTTGGGTCCTGGTCCTACAGGTGTTAACTAATTCTCACATAGGTGAGAGAAGGGGCAACTCAGCTTTACCAAATGTCAGACACAGTGGTAGGCATTGACATGGTCATCTCAGAAAAAGTGTTAATATAGAATAAACTAGAACTTTCCCCAGAGAGATTTCTATTTTAATGAATAGGGTTAAACTTCCAGAAATGCTTCAAGATCCAAGAGCATGAGTGTTTTAATGGTGAACTTTTAAGTATTTGTTTAGGTGATTGAGGTAGATGTTTTGGTTAAAATGCCATTAAAGTCTTCTGCTTGGATCAGATAGCCTGTGAGAGGGGACCTGCCACTCAGTCCACTGGACCCGTTTCAAAGACTTAATTCACACAAATGGTCACTTTTTCATATTTTAAGTACCTACAGTGGCATGTCTTCCCTCCTTTGCCTTTCACTGCCCTGGTAAGTGAGCCTTTATAATAAAGAACCTGGACCCGAGTCTCCATGGAAAGATACTCAGGCACTGTCTCAGGCAGAAACAATTATATCATTGTGCCCAATCTTTGGATTGCACATTCTTCTCAAGTCCTTATTATCTCCATGCTTCTTGTCATCCCTGTCTGGGCCTGAAGCTTACACAATTTGGTGCACTCTGAACTCAAAATTATAAATGAAAAATTAGGTCATGATGTGAATATTTATTTAGGAAAGGAAAATAAATCACAACATGTTCTAAATGTATACATGTACACACGTTCCAAATGAAAAAAAAAATTTAAATTTGAAAGTTGAGAGATGCCATAAACATTATCTGGAACTGCCTGAGGGGTGCCTGGGTGGCTCAGTCAGTCTGCCTTTAGCTCAGATTATGTCCCCAGGGTCATGGGATTGAACCCCAGGAGAGGTAGTAATCTCTCTAGTTCTTATAAAATTTGGTGATTGGCTTGCTCTTTACTCTCTTCTAGTTTTCATCTTCCTGTTTTGTTTGTGTTGTCCTAGTCTTTACAGACTCTGCCTCTCTCCCACTTGAATTATTACAGTAACCAGCCTCTGGTTCTCCTCTGCATCCATTTTGGTCCTTGGTAATCCATTCTTGGAGCAGTGACTGGATGGATCTTTCCTTTTTTTTTTTTTTTTTTTTTTTTTAAGATTTTATGTATTTGATATATAGAGAGAGAGTACAAGCAGGGGGAGCGGCAGGCAGAGGGAGAGGGAGAGGGAGAAGCAGACTGCCCCCTGAGCAGGGAACCCCATGCTGGACTCCATCCCAGGACCCTGGGGTCATGACCTGAGTTGAAGGCAGCTGCTTAACCAACTGAGCCACCCAGAGGCCCCTAGATGGATCTTTTCAACATGCAAATATGATCATAACGCCTCCTGCTCAAACTCTTCAGAGAGTTCCCAAAATCAAAATCCATAACTGACCCACGCGGGCTTTCGTGATCTGGCCCCACCTTTCTCTCCAGCTTTACTTTTTCTGCCCCTGGTCTCTGCGCGCTCCTCCGACAGCGGCAGTGCCCAGGCTTCTTCCAGCTCCTCCATGGCAGGGCACTACTTGCACTAATCGGGCTTTTGCACATACTAGCTCCTCCCATGCCGCCTCCCGCTCTGTTTGTTGACACTCCATCCCGATCTGGACTGGACTGTGTACTTAAATGTGTCCATCCATCTGGATTTTGGTTTGCTTGCCTTGAGAGCATTTATCCATGTTTGCAATTTTACTTTTATTAATATGATTACCTAACCAAACTGTCGTCTCCCCCATTAGGTGGCAAATTCCCTGAGAGCAATTTATCTGCCAGGTAGTATATAAAAAACAATTGTTGTTACAGCAGATAATCTGGTGCTATTTCCAAGAGCAAATCAGGGTCGCCTGGGTGGCTCAGTCAGTTCGGTAGGATACTCTAGATTTTGGCTCAGGTGGTGATCTCAGGGTCGTGAGATCCACCCGCGCCCCCACCCCAACTCCCGCCCCCGCAGGGCTCCCCGCTCTCTCTGGAGTTTGCTTGAGCTTCTGTCTCTCTCTCTCTCCATCTGCCCCCTCCCCCTACTCATCTCTTTCCCCCCTCTCTCTCTCAAATAAAATAAAATAAATACACCAGCGCCACTTACGGGCTTATTTCAGCCCCTAGAAATGCGTATCTCAGGCCCTGTTCCAGACCTCCTGAATTAGAATCTGCATTTCCTTTTTTTTCTTTTTTTAGGAATCTGCATTTTTAACAAGATCCCCAGGTGATTGGTATCTGCATTACAGTTGAAGTACTGGGCTTCCAGCCATGCATGTGACAAGATCATCTCATACCGTGGCAAAGACCAAGTGTCAAACGTGTAGCACCAGAAAGGTCTGTCACAGAAGCTCAGTTCCCCCCTTAGTGTGTCATTCTGTTAGGATTTATTCAGAGATGTTCAAAGCCTGAAGACGAGCAAAACTGGTTTTACATATATGCGCAGATGTCAGTGATGCCTCCGCTCAGGATTCCGAGCTCCTTGAAGACACCTTTTTTTATTTCCAGCTCTTCTTCTTCCGGTGCCGGAAGGACAGCACGGATGCCCCTAGGTTGATGCCTGGCCTCCGCTCTGGAGGTGGCATCTGCTTGTCAGCCCCAGTGGTGTCTCCAGGTGCACTTTTCATCTTTAAGCCTAGCGGCCAAATAGCCCATCACATGTGTGAGTAGAGTGTGCACGCGCAGAAATGCACAAAGCGGAAAAGAAGTCGACGCTGGTGAACCAACTGTAACCCTCACTAGGACTTAAAACCAGGGGCAAGTTGTTACGTTGAAATCATTTCTACCCTCACCTTCGAGGATTTAGGCCCTCAGGCTGTGGGGCCCTCTTGCAACTCAGTTGTTATAAACAAAACGAGGTGGGGGGGGCGCCTGGGGGACTCAATCGTTAAGCCTCTGCCTTGGGCTTGGGTCATGATCCCGGGGTCCTGTTGGGCCCCGCAGTATCCTGCTCGCTGCTCAGCGGGAAGCCGGCTTCCCCTCTCCCACTCCCCCTGCTTGTGCTCCCTCTCTCTGTGAAATAAAATCTTTAAAACACACACACACACACACACACACACACACACACACACGTTCTTTCTCGCTTTTCTTCCTCCTTCCCTTCTTTCCTCTTTTATTCGTCTTTCTCTCCGTTCTTTCATTCCATTCTCCGTTTTCCCCTCTGGTATATTCTTTTCTCTCAAATAGAATGCTTTGTTCCTTTACTTAATTTTTTTTTCTTTTTTCTTTTTTTTAAGGTGTTTCGTAAATTCTAACTAGAATTCCTGAAACAGAATCTGTCACACTTGGCCTTGTTGCACGAGTCAGTATTGGCAAGAAAAGTGTTCATCGATGGTGACTCAGCAAAGCATTCTTTTTTAAGACTGTCATTCTGCATCCCCACGTTCGTTGTCAAGTCTGAGTCTCCATAATCACTGTATGTGAGAATATATGTTAGGATGTTTTCATTTTAAAACTAATAAGCAATGATTCCGACTTGAACACTGTATCGCTTGGTTATTGTGCTTTCTTCAGCCTCCACGGTCTAAATTTGTCTCTTAGCCCACCTGTCAGCTACACGAATCCCCTCTTGAGTTCGTGGGCCGTGGGAGGTGAAAGTGGAGTGTCAGTTCCGTAACCTTTGGGGGCTGGACTAGCAGAGCATGAGCCGCCAAGTACGCTCCCGCAGTCGTTTAAGAGGACACCTCTGGCTCTCCGGGTCCGCGGGCAGAGAGCCGCGCCGGGCGCACAGGGCGGCGCCGGGAGGGGCGGGGCGGGGCGGGGCGGGCTTGGGTTGGGGGCGGGGCGGCACCTCCTCCGAGACCCGCGCGCAGAGAAAGCAGAGCGAGGTGGTGGCGGCAGGGGCTACGGAGCACGGGGGCGCGGCGGCTCGGCCCTGGGCAGCCCCGGGCAGCGCCGGCCGGTGAGTGCGCGCGAGGGGGCCGGGAGGAGGGGGCGCGGGGTCGGGAGGAGCGGGCGGGGGTCCCGGCGCTCGGACGCGGGGAGGACAGGCGAGGACGCGCATGGAGCGCTGAGGGCCGTGCCTCGGCGCGACCCCCGGCTGGGACTCTTGGCTGTCCTCTCTGCGGTCTCTCGTGCTGATCTCTCCGGCTCTCGGGCTCTCACTCCTTCCTAACACTGAGGCAACTCTCACTTAAAGTGAGAGTTGCCGCACGCGCGCTCTCCGAGAGCGAACAGGCTCGGGTCTGAGGAAGGGCTTTCCTCTGGAGACGCCTCCCCTCAGCCCCCTCAGTGGCTGCGGACAGACTCCGCTAGACGTCCGCCGCCGCTGACTTCTCACCCAGCCTTCGCTCTTCGCCGCTTCTCCAGCGCTCCCAGGGCCCCGCAGACACTCAGCCCTGCCCCGCCGAGGCCCGTATCTTCTCGGCTCTCGCCTGTCGGTTTCCCGTTCGGTTTCTAAATCTCCTTATCGCCTCTGGCCTCGGCGCTGGGACTGCGCGCCGACTGCGGGGCCGCCGGGTGCCCGGCCAGGGGAGCTGTGGTTCGGAGGCTGGAAAGCAGCAGCCGGCAAAGTCTGGCCGGTGTCCGCAGCTCGGTGAAGGCGACGAGCCTTCCTGATTTAAAATGTGGTGTCGCGAAACACCTGCGGTGCGGGGCGCGCTGCCGCCGTGGCGGATCTGCTGCTGCGGCCCCTGTGAGCCCCTGACGCATATTTAGCAAAGACCTTGTCTCAGGAAGCCGGTTAACACGCAGTGACCGCCTCACGGAGTGGGCTCTCTGGGCCAGGGCGGGGCAGGGGACGCATGCTGGGCCTTCTCGGTGGAGGTCAGGCCCGCGGAGGTGGAAAACCTGCACCGGGGTCTGTCAGCTGTCGTGGTCAGTTTGGGGTCCACAACTGGTAAATCCTGAACGGACGCTCTAGCCACAGAAATGGTAATTCGGTGTGGGGGGGGGGGACATTGAGATTCCGGTTTTTCTTATCTAAGAAACTGGGAACAACATGCATAAGCTATAAATGCACATAATATGCATCATTGAGGGTAAGCTTGGAAATAGAGGGGAAGTTGAATATGTAAGTAGGAGCGTTTTTGAAATGAAGTTTGGAGTAGGTTTTTGCCAGGCAGTCCTAATTACTGTAGCATTTATTTGTTCAGAAGACTTTCAGGTGGGAGACCAGAGGCAGGCAAGAGAAATTCAGACTAATTTGCATTAGAAAAAAAGCTGAGAGTGAAGAATTCGTAGGTAAGGTTGCTATGACTGATACCTTAAGTGCACTGCTGGAAAGCGTTCTGCTGTTAGGTAACACCTGAAGCCCCAATCCTGTTACGTAGCATTTCTTTTTTTCTCCCTTTAACTACTCTGAAACTAGACAGGGTTACAAGTTCCTCATTAATTTATGAGCGATACCAAAGAATTGACTCAATCCAGCAAGTATTCAAGCACCTTCCCTGTGTGAGGCACTTTGCTAAGAGCTGCAGAAGAATGGAAGATAGAGGAATTTTCCAGTGAAAACCACAACAAAACAATGGACCCCCTTGTCAGGTGTAGATGAAGTTTGCACTGCCTCTGCAATTTAAATCAAAACAAAGAGAGAAGTGCCTGTTTTCTTCTAGGAGTTTTATGGTTTCAGGCCTCACACTAAGGTCTTTGATCCTTTTGAGTTCATGTCTGTGTGTGATGTGAGAAGATGGGCCAGTTTCATTCTATTGCATGTGGCTGTCTAGTGTTCCCAGCATCATTTATGGAAAAGACGGTCTTTCCCCCATTGTGTATTCTTGCCTGCTTTGTTGTAGATTAACTGACCACGCAAGTGTGGATTTCCTTCTGGGCTCTCTACTCTGTTCTGTTGAGCTTTGTGTCTGTTTGTTTGCTAGTACCATACTGTTTTGATGTTTGCAGCTTTGTAGTGGAGCTTGAAATCTGGGAAAACTAAGTTGACTTTTCATCTCATTCTAAATGCCATGTGAGTCCCCTGATAGGTTGGTCATTTTGTAGTTTTTCTACCAGTGCAGGTAGTCTGCATTTTATTAATTCAAAATAAAAGATTTTCTAGGAACTATAACTAAATAAGAAGGTATGTCCATTTTCCCTAGTGTTTGCACTGTCATTGAGTTAATATAGTCAAAATCAACAACAAAAATGAGGGGATGGTGATTTTCCTTTGGTTTCAAACTAGTGAAATTGTGCAGAAAAGAAGACAAGGTCACCATGGGTAAATGTAGTCCTCTGGTGCTTCCCATATTTTATTTTATCTAAGTTCTTTCCTTTTGGGAGATAGCTCCAATTTCATGAAGTCCTTCAATTCTTCTTTTGGAAGACAGCTCCAGAGACCAGTTTCAGGAAGTCTTCCATTGTGGATACAAGCAATCATCAAGTACATCATCGCTTCAACTTCACCCTTGTAAACAACTGTATTGGGGGAGGAGATGGAGGGGAGGCAACAGTTCTTTTTAAAAATCTGGCCAAAGCTAAGGATGTTATCCCTAGAAAAGACACACACCACTAAAAATATTGCATATTTTTCAGATGAATAAGACCTCCCTTTAGAACAGGGGCAGTGATTTAGTCAGGGAAATGGAAATGAAGTGAGGATATGGGTAAATCCACAAACTGAGTGGTTAGGACTTAATTTACTTTGGAATGGAATAAATACTTGGTCTTCTATATAAGTGTTCTGTAAATAGGAAGTAATAATTGTATTATTTGTAAAAGGCTAAAGACAGTAGTCCTATTAATTTCTTAGTCAATATCAGCTTGTATTTTAAATGTTATGAATCCCATTTTTTAATTTTTTCTTGTCCTTCTCAAGGAAAGTGCTTCTGAGACTTTTCTCCCAGTGCTGATGTCCCATTCAGGGCACTTTCTCACAAACCAACTTTTATAATCACTAATTGTTTGAGATTGGAATGGTTCAATTCAAACTTTGAACTTGCTGTCTCACACACACATACTCATGTTCACCTCTGGGAAGGAGGGGTGTGTGTGTGTGTGTGTGTGTGTGTTTGGTATTACATAACTATTATATTCAGTATAAACCACTGTGATAGGGGTGCCTGGGTGGCTCAGTGGGTTAAAGCCTTTGCCTCTGCTCAGGTCATGATCACAGGGTCCTGGGTCGAGCCCTGCATCGGGCTCTCTGCTCAGCAGGGAGCCTGCTTCCCTTCCTCTCTCTCTGTCTGCCTCTCTGCCTACTTGTAATCTCTGTCAAATAAATAAATAAAATCTTAAAAAAAAAAGAAAGAAAGAAAGAAAGAAGAACCACTGTGATAGCAGTAGTTGCATCTTGGGAGAGAGTTGGTTGGTATTAGGAATCAGCATCAAGAAACATTTTGGACATAACTTCTTTCAAAGAACAAACCAGCAACCACTGGATTAACTTTCCTTTCTTCTGTCCTAGGGCCGAGGAGCAAGCTCTCCCTGCTCCAGCTCTCAGCCCTCTGGGGACCTGTCCCCTGCCCTCTGTGCTGTACATTGGACTCGGGTAGGTAGAGAGCCACCTGGCAGTAGGAAACTGGGAAGGTGGGTCATAGGTAGTGATGGATTTGATGAGGAGCACAGGATTCCTTAACGCTTCCAGAGTCCTGAATCGTACACCACAATTTGGAAGAAAAGGGTAAGAGAGAAGATGCCAGGGGCGCCTGGGTGGCTCAGTGGGTTAAGCCGCTGCCTTCGGCTCGGGTCATGATCTCAGGGTCCTGGGATCGAGTCCCACATCGGGCTCTCTGATCAGAAGGGAGCCTGCTTCCTCCTCTCTCTCTCTGCCTGCCTCTCTGCCTACTTGTAATCTCTCTCTATCAAATAAATAAATAAAATCTTTAAAAAAAAAAAAAAAAAAGAGAGAAGATGCCAGAAGCAGCACAGCTTACTTTCTCTTTTTTTAACTTAGATCAGGACCAGCCTAACTGATCCTTAGATATGAAGCAGCTTTGACTTATCTTACTGAGTGACAGCTATGGAGTTGGTCACAACCTTAGAATGCCACTGGTAAACATTAATTGGATGAGTAAACTGGTGGAAATCATGGTTTTATTTTTGTTAATATTTTATTTATTTGAGAGAGACAAAGTGAAAGAGAGGGAGAGCAGAGAGAGAAGAACACTCCCTGCTGAGCAGGAATTTTCCCCCCACCCCAACATGGGGCTTGATCCTAGGACTCTGGGATCATAATCTGAGCTGAAGGCAGACACTTAACTGACTGAGCCACCCAGGTGCCCTGAGATCACGGTTTTAATCCAAGCTCTGACCTTAACTAGGTATGTGATCTTGGACAAGTAACAAATCAATTAAGTTCTTTGGACATTCATTTTTTTCTGTGTCCTATGGGATCAGTGATTCTCAACTACTAAAGCATAATTCTGTGCATTTGAATCACAGGGAGAGTTTATAAAAAAGAAAAGTGCTGGGTCAGAGATTTTGATTTAACTGGACAGGGGCAGGCCTAGACATCTCTCTTTTTCAAAAGCCTCCTCGTCCCCCTTCCAGGAAACACTAATTCCAGCCAAGATCAAAAATCACTAGGTTAAATAATCACCAACAACTGATCCTAAGATTATGTCACCTGAAGATAGAAAGCAGCCCCATAAAATCCCTTCTATCATAGTCTGGCCCAGGATTACATAGACTCAGTGGTAACCAAGCCTAGCATGCCTTCCTAAGAAGCAATCCCTGTCAGGTGACTTCAGTTTATGCAGGGAAGTTGCTGCGCCTTCTCACTGGTTCAGTATTCCCACAATGCTTTGCGTGTCCTTAGCACCCAGTACGTTTTGATGGACTGAACTTGGTGTAATTCTGCCTATCCAAGATGATTAACTGTTCCTAAATGTCCCCAGAGACGATTATCTCTCTCTTCTGGGTATCCATGCCAGTGTTCAATAGCCTGTTGAAATTTTTTCCTAGAAGTGATCTGTGACTGGTAAGGGTATGGGAGAAAAGTGTCAGCAAAGGATAAAGATGATGACCTTGATTGTTGCTGAAATGTGAGCTTCTGTGTCCAAACTAAGATAAAAAAGGTGAGCCTCACACCTTCTCAGGTAGTTGTAGACTCTCCAGTTACCAGAAGCGGGTCAGGAAAAAAAGAGCAAATTGTTTACCTTAATCATTTGTTTGGGACCCAGTCTTGTTGCCTTTACATTGTTAATTCTGTAGAGGTTCACAGTTTGAAAATTATTCTTAAGACTTAAAGATATAACTTATTGTAATCCATGAAATTTATTTCTTTTATCCTGCTCTTTTTTCTCCTTACCCCCCTTAACATCCCAAAACACCTAGAAGAAGATAAAAACTGTGTATTTTTGACTGTCAGAGCAGTAAAAGAGAAATGGACATGAGTCGACAAAAGATAGACAGGCATTAAGGAGGAAACCTCGAACAAGGGTAAGAAGGCCCCTGGATTACAAGGAGCTGCACTTAATTTCTTTCTTTTCTCTACTCTTCACCTTAGAGCTGCTCCAAGTTTATTCTCAGGCATTCCAAAATTCAGGTGAATCATTGTATTTCACATGCTGTGTGTTGAAAAATACGGGTTTGTGGCCCATGATTCCAGCATGTTCCCTGCTGTCTTCCAAACATGGTGGATAGAGCGTGTCTCTGTAGGTGAACTGGCAGGCTGGACACACATGGTCTCATCCAGCATTGGCCAATCCCAGGGCCTGGGCTAATTCTAAATAATGTCTTGGGTTGGGGAATGTATTTTTTTCTTAGCTTAGGAAAGCTACTGACACCAGAATGCTTTACCTTTGTGTTTGACAGGAAAGGGCCTTACCTGGTATCAAAAATCTAATGGAGACCTACAGAACCAGCTCAGCCCCCAGCCCTTTCCATCTGCCTAGAGCTGGTTACATCCCTGCCATTAAAAAAAAAAAAAAAAAGATCTTGTATTGGATTCATTTTTATATGTTTATTGCTGATCATTATTCTCAAATATTTAATAATATTGGCACATGCTGTTTCATTATTTCATAATTTATTCTTTACCTTCTTCTTAAATAAATTAAGATAGAGTAAATGTGGGGCGCCTGGCTGGCTCAGGTGGAGATTGTGACTCTTGATTTCATGGTTATGTGTTCAAGCCCCACATAGGGTGCAGAGATTACTTAAAATCTTTAAAAGCAAGATAGAGGAGTAAATGGACTCTGAAAAGATGGGTTTTGTCCTCATAACTTTAAGTTAAAACTCTAAGTAAAAGTCTTAATTATTAACTCAAATGTCCAGTGATGTGTTTAAGCATTGTTCCTCCCACAAACCTAATTTTTGAAGTTAATAAGTATTGTTAGGGTTGTTCTGGTACCTAGAATAATAATTCATTTGATTTTTTTTTTAAGATTTTATTTATTTATTTGACAGACGAGTAGGCAGAGAGGCAGGCAGAGAGAGCCCTCTTCTCCTCCCCGCTGAGCAGAGAGCCCAACATGGGGCTCCATCCCAGGGCCCTGGGATCATGACCTGAGCCTAAGGCAGAGGCCTTAACTCACTGAGCCACCCAGGTGCCCCTCATTTGCTTTTTAGATCTTTACTCCCTCAAAACAATTAAATGTTGCAAGGTAATCTGAAAAGAATCTCCAGTGGAAATATTGCAAGGTAATTAGAAATGATAAAATTTTCTTAACTAGACCCTGTCTGATCGAACACTTTTAACAAGAGTCTAAAGCTAGCAGGGGTTTTCATTTCTTCTTTTCTTCCTCAGTTCACTCTTTCATTCAGCAAATGACCATTGAATTCCTGTTCTGTGCCTGTCCCCTTTTGCCTTTCATTCTCATGAAGGGAAGAGGTCAGACAGAAAATGAATTAATGTACAGTGTGAGTCAGAGAGTGATGTGTGCTATGAGTAAAAATAAAGCTGGGAAGAAGGCAGTGGAGAGGCTAGTTGGGCAATTTTTTAAATAAGATAGGAAAAGCTTCAGCTGAGAGAATGATGTTGAGCACAGTCTTGAAGGTGGTGATGGAGAAGGTTCTGGGGAGCTCTGGGGCAGGAGTCACGTGCATGCCTGGCACACAGCAGGGAGGTCCCAGTGGCTAGAGCAGAGTGACAAGGTGGGGAGTAGGAGGAAATGAAAGTGGCGGGTGTGGGCAGAAGCCTGGGAGAATGCTGAAGATGGAATGGGGCCTTTAGGACCTTTTCAGAGGGGTTCTTGTGAAGTGATAGGAAGATGAGGTTTCTTACTCTTCAGTCAAAAATTCTATCAGCTCTGTGATCTGTTTTTCTGTTTCATCTTTGTTACACCCTCCTGATTGTCTCCAGCTTTCCCTTCCTCACCAATCAGCCCCAACCCTTCTTTCCCTTGGGATTCCTTTCTCCCCAAGGCTGGCCATGAAGTGGGATTCAGCCTCCCATTCTTCTTGCTGGCTTGGTACTCTTGGTGAGGCTCTCCCTTCCTTTTAAAAAAATGCACTACTGGGGGCGGCCGGGTCCTCAGTCGGTTAAGCATCTGCCTTCAGCTTAGGTCATGATCCCAGGATCCTGAGATGGAGCCCCACATAGGGCTCCCTGCTCAGAGGTGAGTCTGCTTCTCCCTCTGCCTGCAGCCCCTCCCCCTGCTTGTGCGTGCGTGCGCTCTCTCTCTCTGTGTCAAATAAATAAATATAGGGGCACCTGGGTGGCTCAGAGGGCTAAGCCTCTGCCTTCAGCTAAGGTCATGATCTCAGGGTCCTGGGATCGAGCCCCGCATCAGGCTCTCTGCTGAGCAGGGAGCCTGCTTACCCCTCTCTGCCTGCCTCTCTGCCTACTTGTAATGTGTCTGTCTCTTTCTCTCTCTGTCAAATAAATAAATAAAATCTTTAAAAAAAAAATAAAATAAAAAATAAATAAATATAAATCTTTAAAAATAAAAAATAAAAGAATACACTACTAATTGGTAAAGAATAAAAACTGTCAGGTAGTACCAAAGCCAACAATGGTGAGAGAAGTTAATAAATGTATGCAAATGTATCTTGGTTTCTCCTGTAGCCTAGGTAGAAAGGGGCTGCACTGCTGGTTGGCGGAATTTAGTCTTCGTGTTTTGTTGGGTCTGTACGTGGTTTTATAAATACTTGTGTAACATTGAAAAGGTGATAGTTTTGTCAAAATGTTGTTTCAAGTTCTCTTGAGAAATTGGATGTTCTGGGGCGCCTGAGTGGCTCAGTGGGTTAAAGCCTCTGCCTTCAGCTCAGGTCATGATCCCAGGGTCCTGGGACTGAGCATTGCATCGGGCTCTCTGCTCAGCGGGGAGCCTGCTTCCTCCTCTCTCACTGCTTGCCTCTCTGCCTACTTGTGATCTCTGTCAAATAAATAAATAAAAAATCTTAAAAAAAAATTGGATGTTCTGTTTATATGAAGTTGTGGAATGCAGAGCCTGGGTGGCTCAGTCAGTTGAGCATTCAACTCTTGGTTTCTGTTCAGGTTATGATTCAGGGTCCTAAGATCCAGCCCCACTTTGGGCTCTGCGCTCAGTGTGGTGTCTGTGTAAGTTTCTCTCTCCCTCTCCCTCTGCTCCTCTGCCTCCCCACCTCCCCCTAAACTCTTTCTCTCAAATAAATATATAAATATCTCAAATATAAATATATATTTATATATAATTTGTATCATAAATTATATTTTATATATAACATATATTTGATTATATTAAATATATAATAAATAAATAAGCATCAAATAAATAATAAATAAAAGTTATAGAATAGGCAAAACTAATCTTTGGTGATTTTAGGGATATGGCAGGGATTAACTAGATATAAGCCCATAGAAAACTTCTGGTTGACAAGAAGGTTCTATTTATATTAGTCTGAAATGCACAGTGGAGCTCATTAAACCACATACTAGTGTGGGCAGCTCAATATATGTAAATTGAACCTGAATGTAAAGAAACTTTTTAAATGGAAGCCAGTATTCAGCAAGAGCTGGGTGGGAGCTAACTACTTTGGGTTGGCACAGGCTCTCTGGGTCTCTTCAGTCCTTGTCATTACCCACCAGGCCCCATGTTGGTGATTTTCACAGCAAGACTCTCAGTGGTTCTGGTTTCAGCTGTCATTGGGGACCTGGTATGTTGATTGACAGCAGAAAATATAGTACCTGCCTCTAGGGTTATACGTGAAGCAGGTAACAAAAACAAACCTGATAGGTTAGATCAGTCAAGCAGAGTATCCGCATCTATCTCTCAGTTAGTGGTGTTCTCAAACCTTGGGTTCTGAGAGGTCTCTGAACATGACTCTCACTCTTCAACCAAGAGTCTCCTGTGTTTGCAGACACCTTCTCTGAGAGGATTCAAAAAGTCCTGTGTACTCCTATCTTCAGTACTTACAGCTTGGTTTTTTCACGTTTGTTACAAAAATAATAGTGTGTACTGTGGAAATCCTAGAAAGTACAGATTAAAATAAAATTACTCACTCTTCCACCATCCAAATGAAACGTCTGTTTACAGTTTTGTGGTAAATGCTTTCAAATCCTTCTCCATACTTCTGTGCATTTTATATTAAAAATGTGTTTGATTGGGGTTCGTGGGTGGGTTAATAAGACTCTGCCTTTGGCTCAGGTCATGATCTCAGAGTCCTGGGATCGAGCCACCCCAGTCAGGCTCTCTGCTCAGCAGGGAGCCTGCTTCCCCCTCTATCTCTGCCTGCTGCTCTGCCTACTTATAATCTCTCTCTCTCTGTATCAAATAAATAAAATCTTAAAAAAAAATCTAGTATAACACTATGTTAACTGTACTGGAATTTTTAAAAGTTTAAGAAATCAGTGAAAGAGACAGAGGTATATATATGCTAGAAAAGATGAAAAAACATAAAGCAGTCCAGTAAGTCCAATATCAACCTATTACTCTGGAAAGAAAAAATCAAAATAAGAATGGGGGGAAAGAGATTGACAAGTAACTACTAGGAAAAAATTCCTGTAGTTGAGATCAAAAGGATCCATCGAGTGAATGGAAAAAAAACATCCTTACAGGCATACAGTCGTTATATAATTTCAGAGTCAAGGATACAGCAAGTCTCCTAAAATTAGTTTCTAAAAGGGAAGATGAAATTACTTAAGATTAACATAAAGTTTCTCATCAAAGAACTGGACATTAAATGTAATAAAGCAGTGCCTTCAAAATTATGAGGGAAGGGGCGCTGGGGTGGCCTAGTCGGTTAAGGGACCAACTCTTGATTTCAGCTCAGTTTATGATCTCAGGGTCATGAGATCAAGCCCTACCTTGGGCTTAGTGCTGAGCATGGAGCCTGCTTAAGATTCTCTCTCCCTCTCAGTTTGTCCCTTTCCCTGGTCACACACACTCTCTAAAAAATAAAAAATAAATTTAAAAATCATGAGGAAAATGATTTTGAACTTAAAATTCTATTCCCAGTGAAATTATCCAGTAGGTGTGAGGATGACATGAAGACATTTTTGGGCATTCAAAGATTCAAAGGACCCTTTCTGATCAATTACCTAAGGATGTGCTCCAGCAAAATGAGGCTAGAAAGTGAGAAGGAGGAAAATGTGAAAAAGAGTGTAACTCCCCAAGTGCAATTAAAATAAATCCTATGCTGACCGAGGTCCACCAAACTTAGAAAGAAATTAATACAAATTAGGTCAAATAATCATTGAGCTCCAAGAGAATGACTTTAATTCTATTCAATGGATAGAACCAGTAATGAACAATTTTAATGTAGTTATAATAATGGGACTTCTGGCAACATGAAGGACTAAGCTAACATGTATGTACAAACACACGAAAGCAAAAGATAAACTTTAAATAAAGTTAAACTTAGGGATGCCTGGGTGACTCAGGAGGTTAAGCCTCTGCCTTTGCCTCTGGTCATGATCCCGGGGTCCTGGGATGGAGCCCCGCATCAGGTTCTCTGCTCAGCAGGAAGCCTGCTTCCCCTCCTCTCTGCCTGCCTCTCTGCCTACTTGTGATCTCTGTCTGTCAAATAAATAAATAAAATCTTTTAAAAACAAATAAATAAATAGTAAAGTTAAACTTAACTTTAAATAAAGACTAGCAGAAGAATGCAGAAAAATGTTTTGTTAGAGCAGTGAGTGCAAGCTTATTTTCAGCACAACCTATAGGAGTTTCTCTGTGGGCTATAGATCCTAGGGTGAAGGGATGCGGTTGTACCCTGGAAAGAGGACATGGCCTCAGGCCTAAAGAGACGAGGAACCACCCCTTCTACCATTTAATGTGAGCTCACTATTTTAAAAACCTGCCAACTGGGGCATGTGGGTGGCTCAGTCGGTTAAATGTCTGCCTTTGGCTCAGGTCATGATCTCAGAGTCCCAGGATCAAGCCCTGTGTCAGGCTCTCTGCTTTTTGGAGAGTCTGCTTCTTTCTTTCCCTCTGAACCTCCCACCTCTCATGCTCACTCGCTTGCATGCTCTCTTTCAAATAAATAAATAAATAAATACAGTCTTTAAAAAAATAAAAATAAGATGAAATATGGTCCATTAAAAAAAAGAAAAACCTACCAACAACCACAAGGAAGTATCAGCAAAGAAAACAAATAGAAAAATTAGATCCTCGAGAATATAAAATAATGGAAATACAGTAACAAAATCTTAAGTGTGTTAAAAATTCTTAAAGAGAAAAAAAGAATGCAAAGCAAGGAAAAATAGTATACTATGAGAAAAAGAACAGCATATTTCAAAAAGAAGGTATAGAAGTAAAAAATAGACACTGAATTTTTTAAATTAATGTTCTAGCTAAACAACATATTAGAGCCAAAGGTGAATTAAGTAAATTAGAAGTGGAATCAGAGAAAATTGCCTGGAATCAGGTCATTGAGATAAAAAGATGGGAAATGTCAGAGCTTAAAAAACACAATGATATAATGAGAAGTTCCAGCAAATGTCTAATAGAAATTCCAGAAGGCGTAAGGGAAGGAATTTTCCTTTATTTGTCCCATAAGTAAACAAATTTAAATAGTATTACAGGGAGGCCTGGGTGGCTCATTGGTTAAGTGTCTGCCTTCTGCTCAGGTTGTGATCCAGGAGTCCTGGGACCAAGCGCCACATGGGGCTCCCTGCTCAAGGAGCCTAACCCTCCCCCTACTCATGCTCTCTCTAGCTCTCTCTCACACATGCTTTCTCTCTCTCTCTCTCAAACAGATAAATAATTTTTTTTAAAAAAATAGTAATACAATTTAGCAAAAATAATGGGAAGTAAGAAAACAATATTCATCTTTAATGGTTATACATTCACAGATGTCTAAATTCAGTGATTTTAAAAAGTAGCTATATCATTCTGTTACTTAGAATAGTAGTTCTCAAACCTTTTTAATATACTTTTTAATTTTTTATTTAAATTCAATTTAGTTAACATACAGTGTATTATTAGTTTCAGGAGTAGAATGCAGTGATTTCTCAGTTGCGTGTAACACCCAGGGCTCATTACATCGTCTGTCCTCCTTAATGCCCATCACCCACCTACCCCTTCCCCCCAGCAATCCTCAGTTTGTTTCCTGTAGGTAAGAGTCTCTTATGGCTCCTTCCCTCTGTTTTTTATTTTATTTTCCTTTCCTTCCCTTCATCTATTTTTGTTTTTAAATTCCACATATCCGTGAAATCATATGATATTTGTCTTTCTCTGACTGACTTATTTCACTTAGCATAATACCCTTTAGTTCTATCCATGTGATTGCAAATGGCAAGATTTCATTTTTTTTTTATTACTGAGTAATATTCCATTGTGTATATATATACCACAACTCCTTTACCCATTCATCTGTCGATGGACACATGGACTATTTCCACAGTTTGGCTACAGTGGACATTGCTGCTATAAACATTCGAGTGCATGTGGCTTTTCGAATCACTATTTTTGTATCCTTTGGATAAATACCTAGTAGTGCATTTGCTGGGTCAGAGGGTAGTTCTGTTTTTAACCTTTTTTTTTTTTTAAAGATTTTATTTATTTATTTGTCAAAGAGATAGCACAGCAGGAGGAGTGGCAGGCAGAGGGAGGGGAAGAAGCTGACTCTCTGCTGAGCAGGGAGCCCAACATGGGGCTCGATCCCAAGACCCTGGGATCATGTCTTAAGCTGAAGGCTGACACCCAACCAACTGAGCCACCCAGGTGCCCCCTGTTTTTTTTTTTTAAAGATTTTATTTATTGGGGCTCCTGGGTGGCTCAGTGGGTTAAGCCACTGCCTTCGGCTCAGGTCATGATCACAGGGTCCTGGGTCGAGCCCCGCATCAGGCTCTCTACCTAGCAGGGAGCCTGCTTCCCCCCCCCCCCCTGCCTGCCTCTCCATCTACTGTCAGAGAGAGCGAGAGCAAGCACAGGCAGAGTGGCAGGAAGAGTCAGAGGGTGAAGCAGGCTCCTTGCTGAGCAAGGAGCCTGATGTGGGACTCGATCCCAGGACGCTGGGATCATGACCTGAGCCAAAGGCAGCTGCTTAACTAACTAAGCCACCCAGGCATCCCGGTGCCCCCTGTTTTTAAATTTTTGAGGAAGTAGTTCTCAATCTTAGGGATTTGGAAATGTGTCAAAGTGACTAAAGGATGCTGCTAGCGTTTAGCATCGGGGACAAAGATGCTAAGTGCAGAGGAGAGTTCCATGCAACACAAGTCCCACCCAGAATACTAATTTATTAAAATGCACTTATTAAAATGCTGATGTAGAGGGCGCCTGGGTGGCTCAGTGGGTTAAGCCGCTGCCTTCGGCTCAGGTCATGATCTCAGGGTCCTGGGATCGAGTCCCACATCGGGCTCTCTGCTCAGCAGGGAGCCTGCTTCCTCCTCTCTCTCTCTGCCTGCCTCTCTGCCTACTTGTGATCTCTCTCTGTCAAATAAATAAATAAAATCTTTTAAAAAAAAATGCTGATGTAGAGTTCAAAATAAATCCACCAGAGGAACTAAGAAAAAAATGATTTTAAGAAAATAGTTGCTTCAAGGAATAAGGCTACCTTTGGGGAGAAGAGGAATGGAAAACTGCTACTTTTCTGAACTAACCCTCCTGTAATATTTGCAGTTTTATCCTGTCTGTATTATTATGACCTGAATTTACCATTTTAGAAAAAGAAATGACTGGTAAATCAGTAGATTCTTCTTCTGTTTTTACTTCAAGTTCAGAATTTTTTTTTAGATTTTTTTTTTTAATTTGACAGATCATAAGCAGGCAGAGAGAGAGGGGGAAGCTGCTCCCTGCTGAGCAGAGAGCCCAATGTGGGGCTTGTCCCAGGACCCTGAGATCATGATCTGAGCCAAAGGCAGAGGCATAACCCACGGAGCCACCCAGGCGCCCCTACCCTGGAATTTTTTTTTTTTAAGAGTTTATTTATTTGACAGAACACAAGCACAAAGCACTGAGTGGAGATCTGACCTGAGCTGCAGGCAGACACTTAACTGACAGAGCCACCCAGGCAGCCCTCAGAACTTTTTCATATTAAAATATCTGTCACTTAAACCTAATCACCAATTTGAATTGCTGAGCTTTTTACCCCAAAGAAGATTCCAGAAGCATATCTATTTATGATCTTTCAAGTGTTCCAGCTGAAAAATAAATCCTAGAATTTATCAACTTATGGAGTCACAGCAAATCCGTGTTAGATTTTATTTATTTATTTGTCAGAGGAAGAGAGAGAGGGGGAGAGCGAGCACAGGCAGACAGAATGGCAGGCAGAGGCAGAGGGAGAAGCAGGCTCCCTGCCAAGCAAGGAGCCCGATGTGGGACTCGATTCCAGGACACTGGGATCATGACCTGAGCCGAAGGCAGCTGCTTAACCCACTGAGCCACCCAGGCGTCCCGGGACTTCATTTTTTAATGAAACTGAATAATTTTTCCATAGCAGCGTGGTGCTATACAGAACAAAGTAGGTTGGGAGCAGAGCCAAGTAACTAGCCTGCCCTTACAGTCCTATGACACCTGGCTCTTCAGCCTCTCCAGTTGCATTTTCTGTAACCACTCAAAACAGGATTTCTACTGGTGCTTTTGGTGTTCTATGAACATTTTATATTAATTTTTACCTTTCACATCTCTGTGCAGAATCACATGCCCTTCCTTCCACCTTCTATCCATTACTCAAGAGTGGCTTCAAATCTAGTATCCTCTCTGAAGCCTTCCAGTGTGCTCCAAAACCACCATACTTCATAAGCAGCAAATCATGACAAGTGAGAATACAGGCCTATAATTAATATTTAAACAACATCAGGTAAACATTCGAGCATGACCAGTCTGACACGCCTTAATGAGGCAACATTGCATATGCGCATGGTTTCTGAAATCAGACCTGAATCCCATCCTGGCTGTTCTTATCCTATCAGAGCCTCAGATATGTCATCTGAAAAATGTGGGTAATTCTTACGTCCCGAGGATGCTGTGAGTCTTTAATCCCACAGTCTCAGTAAATGTTAACTGCTGTAATTACATTTATTATTGTGTGTAAAGAAGCAGCTCACTAAATGTCTACCGTTCATGTTAGTTTAAGTCAACCTGTACTTCTTATATACTTATTTTGTAAGTTACTCAGTGCAGGTGAATTTTTTCTAAATTACTATCGCATATGAACTCACACAGATCAAAACCAGAATTCCGCTTGAATAGCGAAATTTTGGTGTTCCCTGCCTATCTCAGTCAGGAGAGCATGTGACTCTTGATCTCAGGGTTGTGATTTTTTTTTTTTAAAGATTTTATTTATTTATTTGACAGAGAACACAAGTAGATAGAGGCAGGCAGATAGAGAGGAAGGGAGGCAGGCCCCCTGCTGAGCAGAGAGCCCGATGTGGGACTCGATTCCAGGACCCTGAGATCATGACCTGAGCTGAAGGCAGCGGCTTAACCCACTGAGCCACCCAGGCGCCCTCAGGGTTGTGATTTTAAACCTCCCATTGGGCATAGAGTAAAGTAGCCAAAGTATCTAATTATAAGGAAAGTGGTTAACTAAATCATTGTAAATGTATATTAGAAAATATTATGCAACCATTAAAAATTATGCTTCTGAGGTTGTTTATTAATGTGGCAAAATGCTTATGATATCATGTTAAGTAAAATATCTTTAATGCAGGGGTTCTGGGTGGCTCAGTCAGTTTGGCGTTGACTCTTGATTTTGGCTCAGGTCAGGATCTCAGGGTCTTGAGATCGAGCCTTGCATTGGGTTCCATGCTCAGTGTGGAGTCTGCTTCAGATTCTCTCTCCCTCTTTCTTCCTCTCAAATAAATTCATAAAGTCTTCAAAAACAAAAATTTTAGGGGCACCTGGGTAGCTCAGTCATTAAGCATCTGCCTTCAGCTCAGATCATGATCCCAGGGTCCTGGGTTCAAGCCCTGCATCAGGCTCACTGCTCAGCAGAAAGCCTGCTTCTCCCTTTCCCTTTCCCCCTGCTTGTGTTCTCTCTCTCGCTGTCTCTCTCTCTGTCAAATAAATAAAATCTCAAAAAAAAAAATAAATTAAACCAAAAATTTTAATGCAAAACTATTAAGATAATATCATGTGAATATACATTATATATGCACAAATTATGTATTTATAATATACACTCAATATGTATTATTTATACATGAGAAAAATGAAGAATTTCCAAATTTCCACACTGCTCATATATTTTATAAGGAAAAAAATAATGATTTATATATCAAAGGCCCTTGATCTCATTTCCTAAAGGATATTTTCTTGCCGACAATCTCTTTCTCCCATTCCCAGAACTTTCTCTTTTCCCCTATATGCTCTCTCATTTCATATGCTTCTCCCCACCTGTAAGAAATCCTTAAAGGAGGTGGAATGCTGCAAAGACATTAGAGGACAAGCGTCCTGAGGACGTTTACCATAGCTTATTGATCTCTAAGCCAGCTTGGATGTGACAGCCAATCATGGAAGTAGAAACTCAGTTGAATTATATTGAATGCATGAGTAGAGACCTAAGACATTGAGAAATGGAGCAGATAAAAGGAAGTAAGTGTGAGATTGATTTAAAAGGTAATCATAAATATGTATGGAGTCCCTTATTCTAAGTGCTTTATAATTCTTACATTAATCCCCAGCACAGCACGGTTGGGACTGGCTAGACAAATTATGAGCATTCGTATAATGGCATGCTATGCAGCTGTTTAAAAAACAAAACAACAAGGGGGTACCTGGGTGGTTCAGTCAGTTGGGTAGTATTGACTCTTGGTTTCAGCTCAGGTCATGATTTCAGGGTGATGAGATAGAGCCCCACATCTAGCTCCATGGTCAGTGAGGACTCTGCTTGAGATTCCTTCTCTGCCTCTCCCCTCCCCACTTGCGCTCTTGCTCTCTCTCTCAAGTGGATAAATCTTTAAAAAATGAGGACTCTATTTTATAGTGATATGGAAAGAAAACCAAGAGATATTAAGTGAAAAAAGCAAGGTGCAGAACAGTATTAAGTTATGCTACCATTCATAGGAGACTGTGTTCATGCCTGCCTGTGTAAAATACTTCTGGAAAGACACACAGGAAGTAGACACTATGGTTGCCTCCCAGCCATAGAATGGAAGTGAAACTGTAATTTAATTCTTTTTATACATGCATTTTTGAGCCATGTGAATATATTAGGGATTCAAAAAGGTAATTAAATGAAAATGGAGGAAAATCATTATTCCCATTTTCAAATAAGCAACCTGAGATCGAACGAAATGAGGTTCCCTGCCCGCAGCAGTAGTAACAGTCACACGTATGGAGCATGAGCACGTACTGTGTCCCATGCCCCACGATCGGTACTTGGGAAACATTTTCTAATTTATTCCTCACAGATCTATGTTGAAGTGTTATGTTTATTTCAGTGTTACAGCTGGAGAACCTGAGGGAAACAAAGAATCTATTTTCCAATCCTGGACACTTTTGGAAGTGATAATTACTCTGGGACAGTGAGTATAAGCCAGCACCCAGGGTCACTCCACTTAGAGAAGACAGATAGTGTGCCAGATGTCCTGTCATCACGGCAGAATTGGAACATGGTCTGTGTCACTCCACAGCCTGCACGCCTAACTGCTGTTTACAGATAAGCAAACGAAGGGACAGAAAACTGATGTCGCTTGCAAAATGCACACAGCTGTTAAAGTGCCAGTTCCAGCCTCCAAATGTGGTCCTTCTGAACCCAAAGCCTATACCATGTGATGTGTCTCTGGTTAGAAATCTAATAATTCTTTGGCAGAGGAATTTAAGAGGAGGGTGATATATCTGTAAGAAGAGGGAAAGGATGGGCAGAGCCCCAAGCTAAGTCCTTTGGTACATTTGGTGTCCCCCCCCCCATTCAAAGACCCCGAGAGAGCATTCAGTCGCCAGATGTCTGAGAGACTGCTGACTGCAGGGGTGTGTGCCCAGTGTTTCATGGACGGTGGTCGCCCCACAGAGCTTCTCATCCACATTCAGGAGCAGCTTGCACAGATTTTGGGGCCTTTGGCTCTTTGTAAATATTGGACATCGTAGTTCATCAATGATTGTTCATAAGGAAAAGCAGATAATATATGCTAAGAGTCCCAGAAGACTAGAGAAAAGGAAGCAGCTTTTTCAAATTGCTTTTAGGAAAAGACTGATAAAGTCATGAGTGAAAAATCATTTTCTGGACTACAACTCACGAAGCCTTTTCTATATGCTATGCCCATTATAGAAAAGTTTATGACCTGGGAAGTTTAGAAAATTTTCATAATAAATAACATTTATTTTTGTTAGTGGTTCATGCTGATGCCCTTAGAGAAATTATGTGAAAGATATAGTAAGTTTGGGCATGTGGCTGCATAATTGGAAGGAAAAGATCAACCTAGGCATTAGGACTAATTTGACTATTATGTAATTAATTATAGAATTACAATTAGAGTTATAGATATGTAAGTTGATTACTTTGTAAAGAGGAACAGATGCCCTGAAACCCTCTCTCTTCTGATCCCTCCAGTCCACAGTGAGGAATATTCACAAACTGAAAAACATTACTGAACCGGTGTGTGTGTGTGTGTGTGTGTGTGTGTGTGTGTGTGTGTGTGTTAGTGGTGGTGGTGGTGGTTGGGTGGGGTGTGTTAGTTTCAGACAACTGAATCCATTCTAAATCCACAGAGATTTTATTGGTGTTTTGAATAAGCATGCCAATTACTGATCTCAGAATGTTGTCACTAGAAATATAATTTAAGAATGAGGAGGGGGACCCTAGGTGGCTCAGTCGATTAAATAGCTGCCTTTGGCTCAGGTCGTGATCCCAGGGTCCTGGGATCAGGTCCCACATCGGGCTCCCTGCTTAGCAGAGAACCTGCTTTTCTCCCTCTCACTCTGCCTGCACCTCTGCCTACTTGTGCTCTCTACCTCTCTGTCAAATAAATAAATAAAATCTTTCAAAAAAAAAAAAAAAAAGAATGAGGAGGACACTAAGACTCAGTTTCTATATAGTCATTCAGCAAGCATTTTTGAGCCCTAAGTAGCCATCACTGAACAGAAATCCACAGAACTGAGTTTCCACTCAGTTTCGTTTCCCAACAGGTTGTTCCTTTCTCTCTCTGCGTGGGCTTTAAACAATGCAGGTTCTGGAATTACTAAATCGGCATCTCTAAGTGACCTGGAAATCTGTCATTTCAAGCTCCCTGGATGATTCAGACACACTTTCTGAGTATGGAATCTGCTGGATTCCATAGTTGGCCCTGTCATAACGATCCTGAACGGCTCAGATGCTTGAGAAGCAGACCCAGGGCTGGACCCTGACCCTGACCTCTATGTTGGAGCATCTCCCACAGAATCAGTGTGAAGCTTCATTATAGGCAAGCAACTAATGCTTGCCTTAATTTGAAGTTAAAAATGGTGCCACTGTTTTGTCATAGTTTTTATTTATAAATATGTGTCTTTTAAATAGGGAACAAGGTTTGTGTCTTGAGAATCTTTTTGGAGAGGTCACTCACCCCATGTGAGTGTAGATGGGTCTGTTTTCTGGCCTACAGGGGGAGGGGGTTAAATTGCATCATCTTCAGGATGACTTTCCAACCTAGAAATCTGTGATGAAAACTCTTTTTAAATCCCTTCTTTCATAGCTGTGGAAAACAGGATTTGAACCTCTAGGTCATTTTGCTTTTCTGTGGCTAGTTTTTGTTGAAGGACCTGTCAAAAGATTTCCCTCTTTCGCCCATCTTAGAAGTGACATTTCTCGAGTGAAAGCTTGCATGGTTTTACAACATGGTGATTTATATTTTAATCAGCACACTGGAAGCTCATTATCTGTCAGATAAGAGTCTGGTCATTTGATCTGCTCAGGTTGGTCCCTTGGTGTCTTTGCCACACTTCTCCTGATAAGGGAGTTATTGATAGCCTTCGTGGCTTTAATTATTTAATCATTATTGATGAGTGTTAAAAGTTCCCCAGAAGGACAGCCGACAGCCTGTCTTTATAACACCCTCTTCTCTGTTCTTGTCCTTACCCTTCCAAGAACTCTTTTCTTTTCCCAGAAAGAAAAAACTGCCTAACAGGTATCTCAAGGAGGCATAGATCATAGCCAGAATCCTAACACCTCAAAAATATTTGAGAATCCCATGTACCTCTGTCTCTTCCTAACCTACAGAGAGTTATAGTTGCCACACTTAGCAAGGGAAATATAAGATACCCAGTAAAATTTGAGATAAAGCATGAAATTTTAATATAATATGCTCCATGCAATATGCTCAAAAAGTATTTGGTGTTTGTCTGCATTGCATTTTAATGGACATCGTATATTTTATTTGGCAACGCTAGAGAGAGTATATACCCTAACGATATCCTAAGTCCACCTAATGTTTTGAAATCTAACTTCCTTTGAGACTTGCTCCTAATTTAAACCTAGAATGAAATGTTTGTAACAACTGAGACTTTATTTGTGTAAATTTTAACAACTACATACAGCTCCTTCTTGTTTTCAGAACATAATAGAAATAAGACTTTACTTGAAAAACCTAAGCTAGATATTTTCCTGTTTTGTAGTTTTTTATTAGCTATTTCAAGGACACACATAAGCAAAGACAGTGATACAATGCATTGCCCACACTTTATTTATACCCTATACAGTTTTTTTTTTCTTTTTTTGTTGGGATGTGGGTGTTTCTACTGCCATTCCCTAAGTCAGTGATTTTGACCTTCACCTGTGCCTTATCTTCTCCTGGAGAGCTTTTTACATTCACAGCCCCTGCTTGCCTCCCACACCAATTAAGCTGGAATCCCTGGCAGGAGATCCAGACACCAGTCCTGCCCCGGTGATTCCAGTGAGCGGCCAGGGCTGAGAACTAGTTCCCTAAATGAGAATGGTGGAATCAAAGAAGTAGTATTACTGCTGAATCGTGTCCTTATATTTCAAACTCATCTTCAAAATTACTTCAAATTATTTGTGGTTTTTTTATGTCTTGTTCATGTGTGTTTCTCTGTCTCTCGTAGGTTTTAAACCAGTGGTCCTCTACTCGTTAAAATCATCATAGGATGCTTTTTAAAGAAAAAGCCTGGGCTCCCCTCCTGGAGGTTGGGCTCTAATTGGTCTGGTATGGAGCCCAGGATTTCTGGGTTTTGAAAGCACCTGAGGAGATTCTGAGTTTAGGCAGAATTGAAAGCCAGTATTTTTTAATATGTCAAATACTGATCTAGCTGATCATCTGAGTCTCCCAGGGTACTTTAAAAAATTTATTTATTTATTTATTTATGGAAGAAAACACATTTATGTATTTATTCGTTTCTACTTACAAGTTGGGTCACAGACATCAAGTAGACACAGCAGTGCCTGGCAATTCCTTGTCAGTCTCTGGTCTAACTTCTCTTCCCTCAGACCTCCAACCATCTCTCTTTCCTTCTCACTTTCTTTCTTACTTTTTTTAAATTAACATTTCTTTCTTTTTTTTTTTTAAAGAATTTATTTATTTGACACAAGTAGGCAGAGTAGCAGGCAGAGATAGAGGGGGAAGCAGGCTCCCTGCTGAGCAGAGAGCCCGATGTGGGACTCGATCTCAGGACTCTGAGATCATGACCTGACCCAAAGGCAGAGGCTTAACCCCCTGAGCCACCCAGGTGCCCCAACATTTATTTCTTCATTTGAGAGAGAGAGAGCAGTGGGGAGGAGCAGAGGGAGAGGGAGAGAGAATTTCAAGCAGACTCCCTGCCGAGTGCCCCTGAGATCATGACCTGAGTAGAAATCAAGAGTCCGATGCTTAACCAACTGAGCCACCCAGGCGCCCCTACTTCTCACTTCCAATACAATTCACAAAAGAGAAACAACTCATCTTTCCAGCACCACGTCCACCAGCCTAAGTGCATTTGTGTCCACATACTATGCCTTCCCACTGTGGACAGAGAGGAGCTGTCCTTATCCTCCCCAATGTCAGGTCCTGGGATGGAGCCCTGCGTTGGGCGCCACGCTCAGCTGGGAGTCAGCTTCGCCCTCTACCTCCACCCCTCCCCCTGAACCTGCACTTTCTTTCTCTCTCAAATAAATATATAAAAAAAAGAAATGTCTTGTTTCTTCTGCTGTGTTTCAATGTAAACACCTTTTTTGTTGCTCCCAACCCTTTAGAGAAGGCCGTCCCATGTGCATACAGCAACGCATGCCCACACCCACATGAACCGAATGAACACTGTCCAGACCCCGCCCCTGGAAATGCTATTTCAGGAGGTTCAAAGTGAGGCCCTGACATCAGTGCTTTATACGCTCTCCAGGCCACTGTGCCAAGTGGCCAGGTTTGGCCCCACCGATTGTAGGTGACACAACATCACAATCCATCCCATTGATGTCTGGGCAATTGATGTTGGGGAACATGACATCAATGGCAAAACTGGGTTTTTGCAACAGGGAATAAAAGAAAATCTGACTCTTATTAGGCCTCCCTCAGATCTACTTATCCTTTTTTCTTTAAGTGACTCTATGAAGGAAGATACAACCTTTCTGAAATAGGACATTAGAAGACCAAGGAGATGTACAGAGGAAATGAATAACAATACATTTTAAAGCAGGCTTACTCTCCTATAAAAACCAGAGAGGAAGCATGAGCTACAAAACAGTCATGAGCTCCAACCCAAAGATATCATTCATTCATCAAATACTGATTGCCAACTAAGAGACAGGGACTGAGCTAGGTCCTTAAAGCTCAGGGTATGGTATGACCTCAGGAATCACAGTCTAGAAGAGACCAATAATTACCATCAGTGGGAGGAAAAATGTGAAACTACCTAGGTTGTAAGTATAGACCCAGTCCTTAGGGGATTAGAGAAACAGGAGACAAAACCAGGCTTTTGAAAGATATAATGATCAGGGGTATAGGGAGAATGAAAGGAAGAGTGAGGGGGAAATAGCATTTCTTATCAGAGTGAATGAAACTGTAGGCATGGACACCACGGCTTAAAGCAGCATGCATGGTATGTTGCCTGAAATATGGGTGGTTCTACAACACTGTTGTGTAATGTTCTGGAAGAATTGGGGCAGGTGGAAGGCAGGCAGGTCGCCTTGCCCTATGGGCAGACTCCACTCACATACATCAGCCTGTCGTTCTTGGGTATTATGATGAGTTCTTAGACTGGCCATAAAAAAGTTAGCTGAGAGATGGGTAACCAGCCTTGCTAGTCTAAAACTGAAGACATAACAGGGTGCCTGGGTGGCTCAGTGGGTTAAACCTCTGCCTTCGGCTCAGGTCATGGTCTCAGGGTCCTGGGATCAAGCCCCGCATTGGGCTCTCTGCTCAGCAGGGAGCCCACTTCCCCCTCTCTCTCTGCCTGCCTCTCTGCCCGCTTGTGATCTCTGTCAAATAAATAAAATCTTTAAAAGAAATAAAAGGAAATACAGACATATGATCTCTATTTGTCAGATGCTGCTGTAAAATCCTCTTTCTCCAGACTAATCTGCTCATATCTTCCTTCTTGGTACTTGCCTGGATTTATGGTTAGGCTTCCTTTTTATTCTATACTCTGGAATTTTTAACCTCCTGGGACATAGGCACTTGTTTTTGTGTGTTGTGACTGTGGTTGATCACACGACCCTGAGTTCGCTGTGAGTGTAATTTCAGTTTGGTGAGGAACTTTTCACCCCTCAGGGATTACATGGAGCAACGTCAGTAATCTCCCACATCCCTCTGGTTCCCACGCAGACACTTATTAGCTCAGCTAGCCGCCATCTCCTCTGCTCTTACCTTCCTTCAGGTGAGAACACTGGCTGTAGTTGTCGTGCACTGAATTTTTATTATAAGGTCTATAGTTCAAATACACAGACAAATACAAAGAATCATGTAACCAACTCCCATTCACTTACTGCAAAACTTAATCAGGTCTAATCATTTTTCTCTATTTGCACCAGTTTTTACAAACTAAAACATTGTAGATATTGTAAGTTAAAGCTTGTCTCCTCTCGGTCTGATTCGCCTTCTTTCTGAAGGAACCACCACCCTGATCCAGTGTTTCTCATTATCATTCATGGTTTTATACATTTATTACATATATGTGTCATAAAGAACATATAGCATTGCTTTATACATTTTTAAGCTTTGTTTAAATTACTGCATCCTTGAAGTATCCATCTGAGCCTTGCATTTTTACTGAAAATTAAATTTTTGAGATTTACTGATGATGACACAAGTAGATTTAGGTTGCTTTTTAAAACTTCTTTATAGGGGCACCTGTGTGGCTCAGTTGTTAAGTGTCTGCCTTTGGCTCAGGTCATGATCCCAGGGTCCTGGGATCGAGCCCTGCATCAGGCTCCCTGCTCAGTGGGAAGCCTGCTTCTTCTGCTTCTCCCCTACTTGTGTTCCCTCTCTCGCTGTCTCTCTCTCTGTGTCAAATAACATCTTTAAATTAAAAACCTACTTTATAGCATGCAATATATTACTCTATCAAAATTTATTTTTTATTGTGTACAGGTAGACATTTGAGGGTTCTTTTCCCCCCCAATTTTGCAATGTAATAAAGCCATAGTGAACATCTTTGCACACATTTTCATGTGCACAAATGTACTGGGTTTTTATTCCTTGATCATTTACTTATATTAATAGCATTTACTATGCAGCATATATATACATGTGTATTATAATATTGCACTGACATTTTCAACTTTTGACCTTTCACTGGTCATCGGGAATTTTCCTCCTGGAGATGTTCTGAACCGTGGAATAATTTGAGTAATCAAATGTGAGTATGGCATTGGAGAGGAGGATAATATACCTTCAGGAAACTTGGGGTCTGTTTAAGGACTGATCTTGCCCCTTGTCCTGATTCCTTGACATGTAAATGGTCAGTGTCAGCCCGAGTCACTATTCCCCTCATATGGACTGAAAGCCAGCTGCCTGCAGAATTTAGCCACTGAATTTAATGCGAGCTGTTGTTAAAAGCATGCACATTACCACTTATTGCCGTGGGAGGAAAGAAGTCACAAGTGTTTTTTTTTTTTTTTTCAATTGACTTTAACTTCATTTGATTTATTAGTGGTGGCTAGCTACTGAGCTGTATGACAGGTGCTCTGGGACGTCCAGGGATGGAGAAGTCCTTCAAGAAACTCACAGTTCCCCAAAGAAGAGATGCTTAGGAATCTCTCAGGTTTTGGCATCTGAAGTAGGCTCTTTGTTTTCTCCTTTAGTGACACTCAGGAAATGCTTGTCTCCTGCTGTTGATGCATCATCTCCCAGTACTATGGATCATGCTGAAGAAAATGAAATCCTCGCAGCAAGCCAGAGGTACTATGTGGAAAGGCCTATCTTTAGTCACCCAGTCCTCCAGGAAAGACTGCACAAGAAGGACAAGATTTCGGATTCCATCGGGGATAAGCTGAAACAGGCGTTCACGTATGTTGTGTTTTAACCAACTTCTTTCCATCATTCAGTTATGACAGAAGTAAGGTATCAAGAAAATCTGGTGCGGTGGGGAAAAAAAAATAGCACTTAGGATTTGCAGACTGTCCACATGGTAACTCAAGGATGGGTACTTGATTGAATCCTGGCTTCATTATATATTTCACCCTATTTATTAAATTCTGATTATACTTGCCTCCATTTAACAGTTTATCTAAACACCCTGCTTTCCTTAACTCCACCACCTTCGAAATACCCATCTCTTCCCTTCGTCTCTCAGGAATGTTCAACCACTCTGTCTTTTTTTCCACCCTGACTTCTACCCCATTTGGCAGCATCCTGAATTTAAGTCCCAATGCAGGCTGTCAGGGACACTCAGTGTCCTAGGACTCTTCGCTTTGGAGGTGTTGACATAGCCATTCGCAGGCCTGGGAATGGTAATACGTGTGTGCCAACGTGTCTCTTGAGAGCTCCCAGGATCAGGTTGGACTGCTGCCTCTGGACCCTTGGGACCACATGTCCACGGTCTTTGTTCACCTAGCTTCATAGGAACCCTCTGCTCTAGGTGTGATCATCAGGAGAGTTTTAAAATGTATTCACCGGAGTCAAACTGAGTTTTAACCCTAGTCCCAACCACCTGCCAACCATTTGCTTGTGTTTCCTGCTCTATAATATGGGGATAGTCATGGTACTTACATCATAGAGTTACTGGGGGTTAAAATCTATTAATATATGCAAAGTCCAAGGCATGTGGCAAGCAGTACACAAGTGTAGCTATTATTAGTATCTTAATTTTCTAAACAAGGAGATACATCTAATCTGATTTGTTTCACTCAGATTCATGGCTTTTGCCACAGTTGACTCAGATCTGCTTCCAATATCTTTCTTCAGCTGATGATCAGATACTTTTGTAAAGACATGATATAAAGTACTGTGCATACTGCAAGAATGCATTGTCTTTTGAATAGAACAAATTGCTTCCTTGTCACCCAGAGAACTTGGGGCTATCCTGGTGGTGATGGAACCCATCAGTCCATCTCTTATTCAGTGACGTCTCTGATGACTGACATAGACTGGCAGAGGACTGGCCAGGGCCCAGAACATAGTCTACATATCAAAATTAATTGAACTACATGGGGATTAAATGCAAGGCCTGGGTTCTATTAGCATGATGTTCCACCTAATAAGACAACCAGACACAGAATCCACTACTGGACACCAGTGACAAATGGTGTCTTGTTTGTTTGTTTGTTTGTTTAAGATTTTATTTATTTTTATTTGAGAGAGAGAGGGAGAGAGAATGTGAGAGGGTTGAAGGTTAAAGGGAGAAGCAGACTCCCTATGGAGCTGGGAGCCCATGGCTGGATGCAATCCCGGGACTCTGGGATCACAACCTGAGCCAAAGACAGTAGCTTAACTAACTGAGCCACCCAGGAGCCCCAACAAATGGTGTTTTGAGTTTACCTAATCAAAGACCCTAAAGCATTGAGTACATATCCATAAAGCTCAAGTACTTATATAAATTTCCTTCATTTTATAAGGACAGGGAAGACTAAATGGGCATGCTGGTCAGTGGTTCCACATTCACAAACTTACTAAGTAAGTAAGTAATTCCCCCACTTTGTTTGTACACCAACATAGAAAGCACATTAGGATTTCATCTGCTAAAACAATAACCTCCAGGATATCTCAATTATTTTGAAGCTAAATTTTTCTTATCTTTCATGGTGAATTGTAGAGCATCATTATGGAGCCAGTTCAGGTATTGCCATTTAAAAAAAAAAAAAAAAAAGGAGGGGTGGTTACAAGCAGAGATCTTCCTGTTTCTGATCTCTGCAGAGTGGAGAGATTGTTCTTAGCACAGAATGTGAATTTGTACTTATTGCTCCAGGATACAGGGAAGGGAAAATGCCTTGGTGTGAATTCTATAGAAGTGTTCCTCATTTGATCTCTGGGGGTTTTGTTTTGTTTTGTTTTTGTCCTCCCAGATGTACTCCTAAGAAGATACGAAATATCATTTATATGTTCCTGCCCATAACAAAATGGTTACCAGCATATAAGTTCAAAGAGTATGTGTTGGGTGACTTGGTCTCAGGCATAAGCACGGGGGTCCTTCAGCTTCCTCAAGGTTAGTAGGTCTATATATTTCTTTGTGTTGTTTCCCTTGCCACCATCTCTTCAAGCAGTTGTTGACCTTTTTTCCTGTTTTCTTTCACCATGGTTGCAAATTCATACTTTTTAATCATATCATGCTAGTAACCTTTACCGATCTAAAGGAATGCTTCAGAAACATTTGACCCTTAAAAAGCCCAGAGACAGCAGTAGTAGACTATGATGATATTAGTTTGTAGATCACTATATTTCTAGGAACTGGCTGGGCATGGCCTAACTTCTTGCTAAGTTAATCAGTCACTTAATGAATGTGTTGTCATTGTTAAGTCCATACTCTAATTACAATGGACAAGGATATGTTGAATTCCTCTACATATGTGTGATTTTATGTGTGATATAAGAATTTAAGAAAATGCTCATTCATTTATTCATCTGTTCAAACATGTTTGTCAAGCATCTGCCCAGCCCTCCCTATCTTTATGGAATTAACTATCCAGTCAAGCAGAAAGGTATGAAGCAAATAAAAGCACATTTAACTGTATTTAACTATATTTAACTACAAACAATGTCAAACACAATGAAGGAAAATACAGAGTACCAGAAGATAATAATAGGGGAACCGAACTTAAATAGATAAGTCACAGAAACTTCTAAGAGAGATTTGAGCTGAGCCCTGAAGGATGAGCGGGGGCAGGTAAGGAATGAGAGGAGGCACAACTGAGGCAGAGGGCATAGCATGTGTGAAGACTTAGCAGGAAAAGAGTTCGTATTTAAAGACATAGTTTGAAAAATTCACAGAGAAGCAACTTGCCATGCAGATTAGGGGCCGGTGGCCAGCAAGGTGGGCAGTGCTAGGTCTACAGAGCCTTGTTGGCTACTTTTTTGATTCCACTCTGAGTGCACTGAAAGCTATCACCATGCTTTCACTCAGGATTTCTTTCTAAGAGGTCGCCAGGACTGCTGTTGGGAGGTGGGGTGGGGTGGGAGGGCTACCAGAATACAAGCAGGGAGACCAATTAGAGGTGACAGGACTCAGTATAGGGAAAAGGTGATAATGGCTTGAACAGCCTCTAGATCAGTAGGGCAAGAATCTGTTCCGTTCTCCAGTTTCCTAAAAATTAATTACAAAATGATCAATTTGTTTAAAAAAAAATCACTTTCCCTCATAATCAATTAACTGCATTTTTAATTTTCCAAGTGACTGATTTACCAGGTCTTTTAAACAAAAGCCTTATACCAGGTTTAGGATGGTTTTTCCCATCCATTTTGGCACCAACACCCCAAGGGCACAGAAGAGGTGGGGACAGAGAGGGGGACACCCAGAGGTTCAGCCTCTGAAATGGGAAACAAGTGAAACCGTCAATGAGTCAAGTGGGACAGAAAAAGCGGCAGGGAGCAACTCCACTGAACCTGTGTAAACTAATACCTCAGCAAAATCCACAGGTGCGTGCCTAATTGGGTTAAAATGCCATTCCACAGATTTTTGTTTGACCTGTTAGCCATCTTCCGTCTTGAACTAAGGTGGTGGTGGCAGAAAGGGAAAGAGTTATAAAGATGCACACTATATTTTATGGTGAAATCAGCCATATTGGCTGTTGGATTGATTAAGGGGGGAATGGGGAAGAAAGGCATGTTGAGACCTGCTTTAAGGTTTCTGGGCTGATGAGTTGGACGTGGGGACACGGAGGAGGGAGGATGGTCAACAATGACTCTCGGATTTCTGGTTCTCACCTCCAAGGGTTGGAGGTGTCAGTTGCAGACATAATAAAGACTACAGGAGGAATGGCTTTGAAGGCTAAGTTTGAACATGTTAAATTTGAAATTCTTGTGAAATAGACAAATGGAGATCACATGTTTATACTTAAAATATGATGGGCTAAAGAGAGCTGTGGGCTAGAGATGTCAGTGTGGGGATCTTTGACATACAGGGAACATTTAAGACATGGAAGGTGCGAAAGAGAGCCAGGATCAAGCTTTGCCCAACATTAAAGACCAAATAAAGAAGGAGGAACCAGCAGAAGAGACCGAAAAAGAAGCATCTGGAAAGGGGGAAGGATAACCAGGAACCTGTGGTATTACAGAAAGGAGGAAGGAATGATCCAGTAGGTTGAACACTAACAGGTGTAAGTCATCCCACAATCAAATTCATATGAAAAAGGCATTTTTCTGCCCATCACTAGTCAATGAAGATAGATAAATAGGAAAAACAAAATGTAGCAAAGACAGAGATCCAAGAGATAGTAAATTGATTTCTTGTGGTTGGTAAATTATTAGTAAAAAGACTTTTTTAAGCTTTGAATTAATAGATTCGTGAATTTTAGTTGAATTCTCTCTCTAATTCATTTAAAATCCCTATAAAATGATGGTAATAGAGAAGAAAATGGTGTAAACTAGCAAGGACAAAGAAAATGGGAGAGCACACACCGCAGAGTAGGAAAAAAAAATGGCAAGTGATGGATGAGTAACAACTGAATTATCAGAGTGGGGAAAGCGGGTATTTGAGTGTCTGCCTTGTGGAAACGTTGGGAAATTGGCGGCTCCAAGGATTGTCAAAGGTGAGAGTCAGGCAGATGGCTAGAAGCGAGAGGATTGGTTGAAACTCTGTATAATAAGTAGCAAGTACATGGACACCCAAGTCCCCACTGACACCATTCAGTGGATGGCAGTGAAAACAGTGAAAGACGTCAGGAGCAATGAAGTCTGCATGTTGACCTGTGCACTAACTAACAAGGGCTCTTCCTTGCCCTGCACATCTCCAAAGAGCCTGCAAGAACTTACAGCCCAAGGCAAATGACAACCCACCCCCAGAGAAAAAACGCCAAAGTGACAACTGGGGGGTTCCCCAACCAAGATACTGGCTGGTCCCCCAGTTGCCATATAGTAGAGTTTATCAGTAAATAAAGGGGCTGATGCACACGAACCTTCAAGGAAGAAAAAAAACCAAACAGAAAGAAGGACCTCATTGGGCATATAAATAATGGAGAAGGCAAAATAAAATCTGTTTGCTCTGTAATATTCTCAGCAGGTTATGAAAACATATTGAATCCATGAGATAAGAACAGGATGTGATTTTATTTTTTTTTTTTTAAGATTTTATTTATTTATTTCACAGAGAGAGAGATCACAAGTAGGCAGAGAGGCAGGTAGAGAGAGAGGGAGAAACAGGCTCCCCGCTGAGCAGAGAGCCCGATGTGGGGCTCGATCCCAGGACCCTGAGATCAAGACCTGAGCTGAAGGCAGAGGCTTAACCCACTGAGCCACCCAGGT